>NC_048443.1:27741611-27996440 GCF_004353265.1 Vitis riparia | reverse complement strand
ATTTTAATAAAATATTTATATTTTAAGGAAAAGCGCGTTTTGATGTATTGATTTTAAAAATTGAAAAACAAACCCTGTGTTGTTAAGAGTACTGGGGTCTGTTTAATAATTTTTTTTTTAAATAGTTTTTTAGTCTTCAAAAAAAAATACAAAAAACATGTTTGACAACCAAATTTATTTTATATTTTATATTTTTATGAAATATAATATTTTTAGATAATGTTTTTTAATTGTTTTTTATTAGTTTCACTTGTTCTTTAAAAATTGTTTTAAAAAATAATTATATAGACATATAAAATAATAAAAATAAAACATTAGATATACAAATTATTTTTAAAAATATTAAAAATAAGTTAAAAACATATTAGGTTTTCAAGCACACTTTTGTTCTATAAAAATCATATAACAATTTTCAAAAACTACTTTAAAAAACTATTTTTCATACTTACTTTTAAAAATAGTTACCAAACGAATCCTATACTTTTAGATAATTTTAAGGATATTCAAGCTATACTTTTGGATACCTTGAAGGTGTTTGATACCTTTGGATACTATTAAGGCCATTTGACATTATTTATTTAGAATGTTTTTCTTTTAATGTAAAAAAAAAAAATTCTTATTCAATCTTTTTTTATATGTAAGATAGATAGCGTATCGATATTAGAAGCTCTAGCGACAATAAATTCTTATTAATCGTCTAAATAATAATAGCATCGTTGTAAAGTTCTCTCAACCACTCCATACATATCGATTGTCTACAACTCTACATGGGCATTACACTCATAAACTCTACATGGGTATGACAAAGTGAAATGTATTAGTCATTAACTATCATCATCTGACAGATACAAAAACAAAAGTTTTATTAGCAAATCGATATGAACATATTGCTAAGTTCTTAATATTGGACTATTGAATAAAGAAGAAAACCCTCTTATAAGTTAGAAATCGGGAATACCTATTTCTACCTCCAATCTAGTAGATCTTAAGTGTAATATTGTACCCTTAAAGATGAAGAATATATTGTGGTTTGAATATGTGTGGATTTACTATTCATATTTGTAAATGAAATAGATTTATTTAAATTGATTATTTAAAAACGAATTATACAAATAATTTGTTTTATTTATGATTTATTGGATTGATACTTAATAAATTGAAATAAAATATTTTTTTTTCAAATTTAAAACATTAAATGAATTAAAAGTAACTAATTTCAAACAAAATTAATTAAAATATAAAACATTCAATAAATTTAAAAATTCATAATTCTATTCCAATCTAAAACTTTTAATAAATTCAAAATAAAAAATAGACTTTTTTTATAAAAAAAATTAATGTTTTAGTTTTTTTTATAAAAAAATCAATTAAAATTCTTACTTAAAAATTCACTCACGAGCATTAAAAAAGAACATTCAATCATGAATAATATATATATATATATATATTAAAAAGAAAAAAAGAAAAAAAAAAGTCAAGCATGTGTGCCCAGTGCCCCTCAGTCTGCAACATATCTCGTTGACTGCTCTTTTGTTGTCCGGACACGTGTAATAAGTAACACTTTTTTTTTTCTATTTTTGTCAAATATTTCTACTTTTAAGTCACTTTCAAATCATTACTAACTATTTTTAACTAATTTTCTAATAAATATTTAGCAAAATTTACATAAATAATAACTCCTAAAATATATTTATATACAACAAACATAATTTTGTCTTTAAACTAAAAATTTGAGAAATTTTAAAATTTTAAAATATTTTCAAATACCCAAGATATAGACTTTTTATATAAGCATTTTGCATAAAAAATTTATATTTTAAAAATAAAAATAATAAATATATTCAAACATCACCTTAATAATTTATTTATTTTTCTATATTTTATTTCCTTTAAACTTTTCAAGAATTAAAAATTGCAAAAAAATTTATAAAATTTTCTCATTTTTTTTCTTATAACTTATACCTTCCTCTTATTCAATGTAGGGTTGTTGCATACTTTTTTGGGGCATTCTTGCCTACCGACATCTTGTGTCAAAAAGGCCTTTTGCTTTTGGTACATGGACCTGACCCAGTAAAAGGCTGACCGCCACTTAGAAGGAGACCCATGGCCCATTTTAAGGGCTATTTCATTGCACTGCACCCACTGTCCCACATTCAAACTCTTCGTTTACTTGACAACAAGGTGGCCTCGACCCTGACGTCAACACGCTTCAATCTTGATTCATGTGGGTGCGGGTGTGTGAAGGGCTGAAAGCTAAACCTCATTTATTAAAAATATAAGGTAGGTGAACCCATTTTCCTTGCCCTCTTGCTCTTTATTTTCTTGGGGTTTCCATGATTTTCCCTGTTTGTTTTGCAGGAAAAATTATTTGGGTCTTCCCAGGAAATTTCCACTTAGCTTATGGTTTTGGGTCATGGATTTGTGAGTGTTTTGGTCAGTTGTACGTGTTTGTTAAGGGGTTTACCGTTTTGAAAATTTGGTATTTTTGTTTGACTTTTAATAAATCTGTCTAAATTTTTATAAAAATAGTACTAAATTACAAAACAACTCTAAAATTGTTTTTCATTTCTAAAAATTAAACTCTAATTAAATCCACTTAAATAGTAATCATAAAAAAGTATTAAATAATAAAATTAAGAAAAAAATTTAAAATATAAAAGAGGCTTAGGTGGAACTATTAATATAAACAATTGAAAGTATATGATAAAATCTAAATTATTAAATGAAAGTATAAACGATAAGGTCATGATATCAAACAATGAAATTGAATTTGAATAAAATAATAAGATTTGAATATATTTATGACACAAATTTATTGACCTTGTTTTTGTTACATCCGGTTGATAATATGACATCAAGTATAAAATAAGTCAATTAAGACGTACATCTAATTGAAAATAACTTTTAAATAATGTATAAAGATGTACAAAATTGGGTCTTTCTATGATTATTATTATTTTATTTTTATTTTTTACTTAGATTTATTTGGGTCTTCGAAGTCCATTTCTACAATTTTCAATTTTAGACTCTATGCCATGAATCTTCCACTTATCACGGGGAGGAAGATGAGAAGAATTTTCTAAGTGCTTTAGTCATGTTTACTTGTTTGTTAAGGGCGTTTACCATTTTTAAAAATTGGGTTTTCATTTGACTTTTAATGAATTTATTTATAATAAATATATAGTTTTAAAAATACTTATATTAATTGTTGACTTTCCCATTTCAACCTCATTGCATTAAAATACAACTTGACTATAAAATTATTTTTCTCCTTTTTCAAGCAACACTTTTAACAAATTTTTTTAATAGTTTGATTGGATGATAAAAAGTATTAAAAAAAAACAAATTAAATCTAAATTCTCTTATTAAACCCACATAAACATAATGAATTCATTTAAAATTTCATATATAGAATCCAAAATCCCTATGCATTTCAAAGATTTTGGATCAATAGATAATATAATCGGTTTTATATATGATAAAATCCAGATTTAGAATGAAAAAATTGAACTAAATCAAGCTTTTTGATAGATGGTTTAATTCAGTTTCATGTATTGGTTTTGATCAAACTTGATAACTTTTTTTTAGTTCTAAACCTAATTGTAGATTTGTATTTGTTTTGATCTCAAATACCATTAATTTGAATTTATATTAGGCCCTAATTCTAACTTTTTTTAAATTTAATTGAAACCAACTTGGATTTTATGTTAAAAATATACTAAATGGATTTAGAATTAATTTGACCATAATATAAAAATAATAAATCACTTTAATAAAATTTAGTATAAAAAAATTATCAAATATAAAAAATTATATATAAGTTTTAAAATATTGGATTGGTTCGGTTTTTTATTGGTTAGGAAATAAGAAAATCGAAAATCGAACAAACATAATTAGTTTTCAAAATTCTATTATGATCAGTTTTTATTAATTTGAATTGGTTGTCGATTTTTTCAATTTTACTTACACCACTACCCGGAATGTAATAAAATCCACATCATCAAGAAATTATTTTATTGTAATTGTCTTTCAAACAATTTATTAATAATAGGGATATAAAATACAATGTCTTATAAAATTTAATTACATATAAGAATTTAAAAAAAAAATATACGATATTAATTTGACACGTGTTGAAATTTTAATTTGGATGGTTTAACTATTTGATGAAATTTATATCATTGTTAAACAAATATACAACCAAATGAAATAATGCTACAAGTACATGGTGCCATGTAAAACGAATATAAAATACAAAATAATAAGATGACATGATAAATTTGAAACTTTGTTTTTTAATTGGTTTTTAAATTTTTTTTATTATTAAAAATAAAAAAATAGTATGATAACTAGAAAACCGAATTAGATGAGTTTTCAAATAGACGTTTCAAAAACTGAATTTAAAAACTATTTTTCATAATTATTTTATAAATACTTGCCAAATGAAATTTAATATATTAAAAGAATAACTATTGAATTTGTACAATGGTAAAATCTAAATTATTATAAGAAATATAAAAATATGAAATCGAATTTAATACAAAATAGTAAAATTCAAATGTGGACACGATGAGATTGATTGACCATTGAGCATATTAGTTATTACTTATTACAGTCCGAATTCATACGGATAGTAAGATCAAAGAACAGTTCAATGCCACATCAGATTAAAAAAAGAAGAAGAATTGAACCAAGGTACACGTGTGATATTTCGATTGGTAATAATGTGAAAGAAATCATTTTTTATTTTTTTGGAAAATGTTATCTATGGGACGACCCTGGAAAATCGGCAATTTCAGGTGGTTACGTAGCGGACAAGTCTCTAGACGTATTTAATATCTATGACCAAAACTAGGCGTTCCACTTGCAATGTGTGTAGTCCGGTGACTCCGGTCCAATATTTAGATCCATTTTCTTCCTCCTCTTCTTCCTCTTCTATTTTCTTTGGGTCTTCCGAGTCAGCCCATTCCTACGTGTTCCGTGTTTCGATTTTTCAACACTCCATGCCATGAACCTTCTTCCACTCGGCTTCCGGAAGGAAGATGATAAGAAATTTCCAATTTTCTAAGTGTTTTTCATTTGATTTTTAATTAATTAATTTATAATAAATATTTAATTAATTTTTTTTTTATAAATGTTTATATTATCATGTCCATCCAAACAACATTTTTAACAATTCTTTTAATGGTTTGCTTGGATGGGAAAAAAATTAAAAAATAAAAAATAAAATTTATTTATATATTATTATAAATATTTTACATGAGGAGACCCTGGCATTTCAGATGCGTTACGTAGTGGAGAAGTCTTTAGCGGATCTCTCCCCAAAACGACGCGTTCCACTTGCAATGTGTGTCGTCCAAGATACAGACGTAAACTGCTACCATATGGTCAAGGTCAAACTCACCTACGTGTATCATCCTAGCTGGCTCGACCAGGTATATTTTTCCCCCACGCGCATCCGCGGCAAAACCCCCAACCCACACCGCCAAAGCGCGTATTCCCGATCTCTCCCTCCTCAACCACTCACCCACTCACCCACTTACTCTTCTTTGAAATTCTCTTAATTCATTTTTTATAGTTTTATGGTCGGCCGCCAATGTCGTCGGCGCGTGGATCTTGCTTTCGCGGGAGCTACGACTTTAAAAGTTGACATTGTCAACTGAACCCAACGGTTTGTTTTCGTTCTTCCTCCCTCACTCGGCACGCACATTCACCCTCCTATAAAACCCCCCAAGCCCCCTCCCCACCACACACAAACCTCTCCATTTCCTCCTCACCCAAAATCTCATTCACAGATCTCTGAAAACTCTGAAAATGTCTCAATCCCACATCGTCTCCGCAGTCTTCCTCCTCCTCATCCTCCTCCCATGTTTCCACTCAGCTCGACTACTCAACGACTTCCCCTCCGCCGCCACCCACCTCGCGCTTCCCACCGATGAACTCCACCTTCCACCGGAGAAACACTCCGGCGCTCTTCCATGTGAGATGGGGCCGAACAACAAGTACCCGGGACCTCATAGGCTCCCAAGAAAGTACCGGCCGCTGTATCTGAACCATGTTCTCCCAAGGGCACCACGCCGCCGTCGGGACCCAGCAAAGGAATCAACGACGTGAAGAACTAGAAGGAGAGCTGAAGCCGTAGTTACACCATCATCAATACCTCTGTTGATTTGTTATTCTTTTTCCAAGTTTTTTTTTTTGTGGGTTTTTTACGTGTATATTTCGATTATAGAAACGTTTACAGGTCTTACAAATATTAAGAATGATTGCTTTTATCCTTAATTTTCTTCTTATTTTTTTGGGTGAATGAATCCATTTCTTATTCATTTTAGTTGGATTTGTTTATGATCATAATGCCGTGTATATATTGATTTGTTTGAAAGCAAGTAAGGCCGTGTTTGGATCTGAGTCATCAGCTTCAATGGCTAGCTAGATTCCGCATTTTTCAACTCTACCCAACTTGTTTAATTCAACAGGTGGGATTTAATTTCCGAGCATTTAGTAGCGTCCAAAAAGTGGGAAAACCATTCAACTGTTTCGATAAAGGCCGTGGATTAAAGGCCGTCCAAATATATCTTATGGCTCACCTGCATGGACTGGAGATGATATTTTATGTATAAAGAAAGAATCATGGAGATCATGCATAAAATTTTCCTTTTTGGGTTTCTTTGTCTTTATGGCATTTTCTTGGTAGCCAAAAGGAAATGGGCTCTGGCCATGGCCGCCTAGCTTGACCAAAACTGAATGAATACTTCAATCTATTCTGTTGTTGACATTCACATGTTCATCGTATCGAAATTTCACCTAAACATTTTGACTGGCTCCTGATAAGCTTAGATCTTTAGAATTAATGTCGTATTCACATGCTGACAGTGTTTTCTTTTTCCTTGTTTTGGAAATTAAGGTTACTTAAAAAAATGGAAAATAGGAAAATAAATAAATAAATAAATTAGTTAATTAATGTGATTATGACCTATTGTTAAGACTTTATAGTCCAAATTAAGATTATATTCATGGATCATTATTTTGCTTAAGACCCCACTGAAATTGATTTTAGACAAAACCTCAAAACTTCCACTTTTCCGATCATTTTTTTTAAATAATTAACATATTTTTTACCATGTTTTATATTTACATGTCGATGAAGATGCAAAATTTGAAGTTAAAGTAAATGTATAGTTTTGGATTTGGTTAAGCACAAAGTTAAATTTAATTAAGATAAAAGAAAGTCTAATTTTTTAAAAAAAAGAAAACCTAAATTATTGTTTTTTTATTCATCGTTGGAATATCTTGGAAAAATTAATTCAAAGCGCTAGATCTCTTCAGATGGTGTATGCATATAATGATCCCAGGCACAATGGAAACTAATGTTGTCTTTAAAACCTTTATAGGGTGAAGATGACCGACATAACACGTACTTAAGATTTCGATGCTTGAATCAATTATAATATATAAACAAAATAGTAAAGTCAAACTGATATATATATATATTAATGAAATCATAGATTGTTATATTATGTCAAATTTTTTAGGGTTTTATTCTAGTCATCATAATTTATCATTTTTTAACTTTATGAAACCTCTTATTTTAAAATTATTATTTTTCGTGTCTCTAATAACGAGGATATATTAAGGAAGAAAAATTATTTTATCATCATTGATCATAAACTCTCACAACCAATACCAACTAAAAAGTACATACTTTTGTTATATCAAAGTGAATAATACATATAAATACTAATCGGTAAACGACTTACATGAAAAAACATCCAAATAAAAAAAAACTATAGGGGTTGAAACATTTGTACTTGTATTTAGTATTTTGTATGTAATTAAGTACATTTGACAATTATCAATTTTCACATACTAATTTATAATGGAATAATTAGATTAATTTAATCATCTAATATGGGTTAGAAGATAGCAATTTAAGATATTCTTTTTATGAACTATCTATTTTCTTGGAGTTTACTTCCTTTAAAATAAACTTATAGTTTTGAAAAACAAGAAATATTTTTTCCACTATCTCCTTTCTACCACAAAGTCACCATAACATAAGTTGACAATAATTTTAATAATCCAATTTATCAAATACTTAAATGCTAGTTTTGAAATTCTCAACCCTTTTGAGATTCCATTTCCACCCTCAACCATGTTTTGGGAGTCTTATCTTTCATTTTTTTTTTTCATTCATTGACTCACGTCCAATCTTGACAATGAAATGGGGTGGTAGGATTTTAACTCACAACTCATTTGATATTCATTTAAAGCTATCAAAGTAAAATGTTAGGTTTAGTATTTTTCTAATGGAAAATTTGAGTTACCATCAAATTAACTAAGCATTTGTAAAGGTTTTCTTCTCAAGATTAATCATACTCTTAATGCTATGACAAACCAAAGAAGTAGAAGATTGGTCCATTTTTTTTTGCCAAAGATTTGGTCTCCCATCAAAGTAGACGTCTCAACCAATGAGTTCATTTCTAAATTTTTTGTTTTCTTTGTTGCTATCATTCCCTAAAATTGATCAAAGTTTAAAGATCTAGAACAAAATGATTTTTTAGCCCAAAAAGTCTTGTAAACAAGCACAATGATTTGATATTAAAGGTCTATTTTTGTAGGCAAGGGCTTGAAAGTCCTCAAATGAGGCTTTGACAAATAATGCTAATGTTTAACATTAGAGTCATACACTTCTTTATTTTATTTTTAATTTTAAAAATGGAAAATCGGAATTAGAGTTTGAATAAAAATAAATAAAAATGGGATCAATTTTGGACGGGACGGGTATTATCTTACTCTTAAAAAGTTATATATATTTCTTAAAAAAAAAATCATAATACTATAAGCATTTATTGACAACCTTCAATTTGACTATCGGCTTGAGGATGATAAGCGGAATTCTTTTAAAGATTAATATTATGTCAAACAAACAATTCTTGCCTAAATTTGCTTGTGAAAACATGGCCTTGATCACTTGCAATGGTCTTTGACGTTTCATGTGATTTGAAACATAAAAGATTAAGCCGTATCTTTGTTTGCATATGTGTGGATGATTAAAAGACATTAAATGAACATATTTGATAAGGTGGTCAATCACAAAGAACTTCTTTGCCATATGACTTTATTTTTTGATATGGCTACAAGTATGAGAATTTCCTACACTCACCCCACCTTGCCCCATTTAAATTTATTTTTTGGATGGAGATGGAAATATATATAAATAAATAAGATGAGGTTGAGATGAGGATCATCCGTTCCAAATCCGTCCCATTGCCATCCCTAAGTCCCTTAGGTTCTATGAAAATTTCACCTTATTGTTGTAATATCAAAGCTAAATTTGCAGGTGTAGAATCTTTTCCCATGGTGTTTTATGGGTCTCCATTATGTTGTTCAAACACCTAGAATGGAAAAAGGCTTAGGTTATGTTATAAGTGTAGGATTGGCCTTGGGCCTTTCATTTGCCAACTACTTGTTGTTTTGGGCCATTCTTTGATTGGGCCTATTTAGTGCTTTATATATCATGAGCAGTGGGCGGTTTGTTTCAGGTTTATTTTGAGGGCAAAAATCTATAGGCTAAACATCAAAGTTTAAATTTGGATTGTTAAAAATGCATAATAAAAATTGCATATCATTCAATAAAAATATATGAGATTAAGATACAAATAAATAAGACATAAAATATAAAAAAAACCAGAAAAAAACCGAGACTGGATATAAAATAATAAGATCCAAATTTTCATATTATGTTTTCCCTTTTTTGTTAATTTTTTTTTCAATAAAATTACTCTAAATAATATAAAAGTTCATGTCCACCTTAGAATAAAGATTTTTAGCTCCTCAAAATCATTTGGATCTAAAAGTAAGTTTTACTTTTCATTAGTGGTAGTTTGCTTAAAGAAAAAATATTTAAAATACTTAATAGTTTGTTTGGCTACCTTTCCAAAAATTTATTGTCAAGGTAAAAGAGGAAAATATATATTTTTAAATAAAATTAATCAACAAGTTATTTCTAAAAATATTTTTTAAGAATAAATAAATAATAAATAACTCATTTAGGAAAAAAAATTGTTGTTTTTAAAGAATATCTTTTCTTTTTTTACAAAAAATATTAAATTAAATTCTATTTATATTAAATTAAATTAAATTTTTTTAAAAAATAAAAATAGTTTTACAATTACTAATGATTTAAAGATAAATAATTATTTAATTGCCTTCTAATGAAAGAAAAATTACTACAAAATTAAGAGGATTTTAATATTTATTTCTAATATAAGTTAAATAAATAGTTCAATTTTTTATATAAATTAAAATTTTCTTGTTTATTTAAAATATCTTGAATGAAATGATTTTTACCCTAAAAGTCTTGTAAACAAACACAGTGGTATGTCACTAAAAACCTCATGAGATTGTGGACAAAACTGATGCCAAACAATGGGGCCTTCCATGGGCTTTTTAAAATTGGCCCATCAATGATTGTTCCAGTTGGGCTTCCCTTGCCTCATATTGTGGCCGTGCCTGAGGCCAAGCCCAGGCCTTATTGAGGTGTGATTGGATGTCAAGGGTGGCCCAATTATGAGATGGGCATGGGCTTCTTCAACATACATTGGGCTTCATTTGTAGCTGACCTCTCTTTTGATTTTCAAAACTACAAATTTTGTAATGGAGATGGTACCTCCACCTTTTAAAACAACTTAATAATTTAATTATTATTTAATAAATTTATTTAATCCATTAAATAGATTAAATATATTTAATTAAATAAAATTTTAGAGTTAAAAATAATTTTAAATATTAAGGCAAAATAATTAACTTATTTTAAATATCCACAATTAATTTTTTTATAATACATATTTTATAATTAATTTTAAATACTAAATTCATTTCTTAAAATTAATAAAAAAATAAAAATTAATGATGGGTGAAAATGTCAAATGATAATTTAAAATAATTTTAACTCAAAGTCAATCTTAATTCCTTATATAAAAAAATATTACATTTTTCCAACACTTTTAAGTTGTATTTTTTGAATAGATCAATTATTTCTCTAATATGACTAGATTACTTTCCAATATCACGTCATCTGAATAATCTTATGTCATGGGTCATGTTAGCTCCAATTTTGTAACAATGAATCAATATAAATAAAAACTTATTCATTGGCCTCCTCCTCCACCTAATTTTTCAATAAATTCACAACTTATCATATCATATAATATTTGTACAATTAAAATATTTACTTGACATATATAAACAAGAAAATCAGAGAATCTCAACACTTTCTCATAGGAATGAAGATGGTATTAAATTTCATTAACTTCAATAATTTTTAAGGTTGTGGGGTTATTTCATGCCCATAAAGTCCATACAGACTCTGGCAATTGATTTTTTTTTTTTTTTCTGTTGTTGTTTACAAATTAATTCAACACCCAATAAGAATTCCTACCAAATCACAGCCAACCAGTCAAAAATATCAATTTTTTTTTTTCTTTTCCGGGAAGGAGCTTATACAATTGGATAACTGTACTTTCTTGTTACGATCGTGTCTAATTCTTACCACCCACTCTTTCTTTGATTCTGACCAAAATGTATTAAAGGAAGGAGTCATCTAGATGCATGTATTGGAAGATAATCTTAATTTAATGGATAAAGGCAATAACGTAATAGTGATGTGTGTCAATCATGAAGATGTGTTTTGTCTTCTCTTGATGGATATGCTTTGCTGTGCTTTTCTTTATTATATAGGAGTGATTTGGCAGTATTGTCGAGAAGAAGAACGAAGAAACCACAAATGGTGAAGGGTTCTGTCCATCTGCTGCTCTTCCTCTATCTTTCTGCAATTTCTGTGGGAATTGCGGGAGGATTGTGCCTCTCCATGAGCCTTTTGATAAATCCACTTCCTCCAGATCATTCAGCCCCATTTTTGATAATTCTAAGTATGGTATACTGCAGCTCAACAATGGTTGGCTCGAACTCCTCAGATGGGGTATGGATTATCTTACTCTTTGATGCTAGATTTTTTGGATTCTGAATTTGTTTTCACCTTTTCTGGGGTTTCTGAGGTGGGGTTTTTTGTCCAAGGTCAAAAGATGAAACAAAAAAAAAAAAGAAGCGAAATCAAAGTTCTATTTTATGGG
Organism: Vitis riparia; assembly: GCF_004353265.1. NCBI lineage: Eukaryota > Viridiplantae > Streptophyta > Magnoliopsida > Vitales > Vitaceae > Vitis > Vitis riparia. The sequence goes on along the minus strand of NC_048443.1, from coordinate 27,984,309 downwards.
TTTTTTGAAATTTTACTTGACAAGTTGGAAATGAATGAGAAAAAGCAAGTGGGTGTTTGAGAAGAAGGCAGTTCTGGGGTTGTAGAGAGAGATTGACCGATTTCTTGAAGGTGGGTTTTTCTGTTGGTATCGGGGTGGGGTTCTCTTGCCCATTTTTTTTTTTTTTTTTTCCAGATTTTGATGATGGGTTGTGGGTTTTGATTACTTCCAAGGTGTGAAGCTGACGTATTGTTGACATGTATCAGACTTTGAGTATAATTTATTTTGTATTTTTGATGTCTGCTAATGAATTGCTTCATTATACCCTTTATTGATTTGATCATGTGTGTCGAACAGATGGAACAGCTGGAATTTCTTTGCCTGCAATATCGATGAGACAGTTATCAAAGAAACCGGTAAATTCTTCATTGGCCTCATTGTTGATTCGCATTCTCAGGTCCTAGGCATATATGTACTCAAATTTTCCCATGGTGATGTAGTTTTTTCATTTTTGGGGCAAGAGAATTAGTTGGGTGTTGGAAGACTTTGTAGAGTACGGTGTGGACGAAGTTTACTCATGCATAGTTTCATGATAGGATTTTTAGTATTAATTTCGGGTTGTTTTGTTTTCTTCAAAAATCCTATGCGGATTTGAACCTAATAGTTGTACAAAAACTCATGTAAATTCACGATATATTGATGCCTGCATATGTGTTGGTGCATTTAGTTGGATGCATGCATACATACACCTTGCTTTGGTTTGCATATACAGATCGATAAATGTACCTTTGTGGAAAAATCTTGTAATTTTCTGGGTGTTACAATTGGACCGTTTCCTCTATGATCAGATGTTAACTTAAGATATATGAACATTACGAGGGCTCCAATCAGCTTTTTATTCTTCTTCTTCCCTTTTTCCATGTGAGTGGATTACCATTCCTTTATCCTGGTTTGTACATCCAAGGAAAGAGGATCCACTATGATTATTATTTTTTTTGTTTGATCAAATCAAGGAAAAAAACCATCAAAGAGGTCTAGTTAAGAACATGTTTTTCTGATGCTCTCATCCTTTTACTTGATCTAACTTCCACATAACTACTAACATCTTTTCTTTTCATTGACAGCTGATGCTCTTGTCTCAACTGGCTTGGCTGATTTAGGATATGTCTATGTCAATATAGGTATATACTTCTGGCATATTTAATCCGTTTGGAAAAACTGTGTCCCAATCTGTTTTTCAATTATTTTTTTTTCTTTTTCTGGATGTAGATGATTGCTGGTCTTCCTTGGAGCGAGATTCTAAGGTCAGTTTATTACTTTCATTATATAGCCAATATCAGGGCTTAAGTGTATAAACAATGAATACAACTTGCATGAACACACTTAATATGCAATATGCAATATATTCCCTGATGTGAGAATTTATTTTGGAGATGGTAGTAAGTATAGTTATTCCTTTTTGTTGGATATGTTATCATAGCTATGTTATTTGGGCAGGGTCAATTAGTCCCGGATCCAAAGACTTTTCCATCAGGTATTAAAGCTCTTGCTGATTATGTACATGCGAAGGGCCTCAAGCTTGGTATTTATTCTGATGCTGGGTAAGGCGAATTTCCCAATTCCGGGTCAGAAGCTTGGAAGTTAGATCATAGTGAAATGATGATTTTGTTCTTATTTTTAAGTGTTCTACAATGCTATTGCCATCCTTTATTTACTTTTCTGACACACCCAATTGAATTTTTAGGATTTTTACATGTCAAGTTCGACCTGGATCAATATTTCATGAAAGGGATGACGCAGAGCTGTTTGCCTCATGGGTTAGTTCATGATATTACTCATAACATCCAGAACTTCCTCCTTGCATTGGATGTTGGTTGAATGTATCAAGTCCTGGTATTTGCTTAGGGAGTGCGTTGATATCACGTAAAAAAGTTGGTCCATTTTGTTTTTGCAGCCTTTAAGGATCCAATCTATTGTTTAGGAGTGGAGGCATTAAAAGAAAATAATGGAGAACGTGAAAATTTTGAGCCATGAAAATGATCATTAAAAAAGCAGATTAATGAGATATTATTACTTAAAATGCTAAAATGATTTTGTGAGACAAATTTGTTGCTTCCTTACCCTTTGAAGTTGATGAAAATTTGGTCTTCAAAACTACAAATGATGATGACCATCTTTTACTTTGGATATCTGTTCTCATTAATGTTTTGCTTTCTGTAATCCAGGGTGTGGATTATTTGAAGTATGATAACTGTTACAATCTGGGCATCGAACCAGAAGAACGGTTATTCCTCATCGTAGACTCTGTTAATGTGTTTAAGAATGATTGGTTAGGTAGCTTAAAAAAATTAATGTGGTTCCATAATTTGCAGGTATCCACCAATGCGTAATGCTCTAAATGCAACTGGGCGCACAATATTCTATTCGCTTTGTGAATGGTAATCCAGCTTGATCCATTTGTCTGGATACAAGAATTCATCAAATGCAATTTGAGAGCATTGTTAAGATTTTGATTTTTGGCTTTGTCAGGGGTGTAGATGACCCTGCCTTATGGGCAGGCAAAGTTGGAAATAGTTGGCGAACAACAGATGATATCAATGATTCCTGGGCAAGGTATGCATTCTGAACTCTTTAAAGTCTTGGTTGTTTGAATGGTTTCTGTATGGTGTTTACATTGGATCCTTTCATTTGAAAGTTTCTGAGTCATTGGCAATCTGGGAAATGAGTCCGTATTCCATTTCTCATCCTCAACCCAACAACATTGACAAGAATTGATTACTCTTTCATTTCTTTAAATAGTAATTTCTCAAAAATAGGCATGTAGAACATCCTAAGTGATCATCTGTGAAGATACATTGGTGTCACTGGTTACTCTTCCACTTAGTCATCTAACAGGCATGACCCTAATCATAAAGGTCTAGACTGGCGTTGAACAAGTCTATTACTTTGATAAAATTTGTAGGATAATTCCATTTTGATCCAAATTGCAAACCGGTAAATATGGTATATGTTGATAATTTGATTCTTAAACCCGTGATGCCTCTATAGGCTTCTCAGTGAGTTTAATTTGACAGTCTGCATTAAATTGGAGCTTTCCTCACTTTGAAAAGTTTGTGATGCATTTTTTTTTGGTATAATTTGTCACTATGTTGATTCTCCTTTTAAGATCGTTATATGGTCTGTGAGCTTAGCCAAGCAGTTCAAAGAAGGTTGTGGGCCATAAAGAATATTTTTGTGTGATGAGACTTCGCCAAATTGATTGTCATGTTGGTTGACCTCTTTTGCTTTGTTTTTTTTTGCCTGTGAAGCATGACTACAATTGCTGATCTGAATGACAAGTGGGCAGCCTATGCGGGACCTGGTGGATGGAATGGTAAGACAGTGATTTTTTCGAATAGATTTGGGTGAATGCTTGTTTCTCAGTGCTGTGGAAGTTCTTATTCCCCATGTCAACCCTATTGGCAGATCCTGATATGTTGGAAGTTGGCAATGGGGGCATGACCCTTGAGGAATACCGTGCACATTTCAGTATCTGGGCTTTAATGAAGGTCATGTCTTTACTCTTTCTGATCTTTTGTTTTTTGTTTTTACAAAATTCTCAAATTATTTATGACTTTTTTTTTTAAATGTATGAAGGATTCTAAGCTTGTAATCACTCTACTCTTTTTTCTTTTCCTTTTTTTGCTAAAAGAAAATCTTATTTAAAGGATATTTTTAATTAAGCTGGTTTTAAACTTTGTGTGTTTCCCAAATTGTATCATGTTCAGATCTACCCTAAATGTCTAAAATCTTATTCTCCTTTCAAATCAAGTAGTTCCCCTTTAATTACTTGGTCAAAGGCATTCCTTTAGCATATGATATTTATTTATTTACTTTTTTGGTCTGTCACAAACTGAAAATAGTTTAGCTGAAATATGCAGGCTCCTCTTTTGGTCGGTTGTGATGTAAGAAACATAACTGCAGAAACTTTCGAGATTATAGGCAATAAGGAGGTCATTGATATAAACCAAGGTAAAACTGCTTGATCTTTGCCTCTTTCTCTCTTGGATGGAGGAGGCAATGGGAAGGGGATTGACTAGGATAAGTCCATCCTTTTGGTTTCAAAGCCCTTCCACACATTTAGTAGAGGAAAGAGCCGTATAACTGCTTACTAAGATCCAATTCACATTTCATTCTCCACCAAACCGTCACTTGTGCATGAGCCAATTTAAACTCTTTAAATTTTTCTACATGCCATGTCAGGAAAATAAGAAAAATTCTGTTTGTTCTGCAGATTCACTCGGCATTCAAGGAAGGAAAGTTCATGTTTCTGGAAAAGATGGTTGTTGTCAGGTCTTCCCCAAATCCTCCACTTTATACTATTTTTACTGATAGTTTTACAACACAAAATGAGAGCATCTTTATAAGAGCACTGAAATAAAATATTTTCCTGGTTTAACTACTTTGTTTCAACTTGTCAGCCTACAAACCTGGATCATGGAATCTGGTCTTCTAGGCTGGTTCAAATTAGTTGAAAGCCCGTCCTTCTCAAATGTCCTTTCATTTCAAATTTTTTGAATATGAGAAAGAATTGAAAATCATAATTTTAAAGGGTATCTCTCTTGAACTCCAATTTGAAAGGAATTCATATTTCTCACAACTTTTTAACTTTCTGAATTAGAGGTTCTAATGTATGCACACTTCTGTGCATGTTTTTCCTTAAGGTGGGTGGGTGACTGGCTGGTGTCTCTTAATGCCATTCTGAATTTTTCTTACTGAAAGGATGTGCTCTATGAAAGTGCAACCAGTCCTTTAATGACACTCAAAAATAAAAAAATAAGGTTTTAAATTTGATGTAATCTTAAATAAACTACAGAATTTAGGTTGTGCTGTACATATTAATCTGGAAGATCATATTACCTCTGCTGGGTTATGTCTTAATTACTTCATCAGGAAGGTTTCCAGGCATGCTTTGGAGTTTTTGGAAATATTGAACATGATTTTTCCCCCTTTTCTTTTTTCTTTTCTCTCTAGAAATAATATTGGAGTCTTCTTTCTTCAATTCTGATTGTTTTCAGGTTTGGGCTGGTCCTTTATCCGGGCATCGCTTGGTTGTGGCTCTCTGGAACCGATGTTCAAAGGCTGCAACTATTACAGTTGGGTGGGAAGTTCTCGGACTGGAATCCTCCATGAGTGTCTCCATCAGAGATTTGTGGAAGGTGAGGAACCTTACCTGCCCTGCCCTGCCCTGCCCTGCAGACACCCAGATCAAATGTTCCCTAAATGCACTCTCCCCATAATTAAATCCCCCATTGCGTATGCCTATTAGTCTTAGATGAATCAAATCCTTAAGGCTATGTTTGGTTCCCGGAAAGTAAAAAAGAAAAAAATGCTAAGAAAATGATTTTCTCATGTTTTTGTCCTATGAAAATATCAAAGAAAATCAAATATAATTAAACTAATTAAAACTTATATATTTTAAATATTAATCTTTATATGATGAGTTAAATAAATAAATGAGTTTGAAGTAACAAAAAATAATTATCAACTTTAATCTATTTTTATTTCCTTCACTTTTCTTTCATTCTATTTTTCCTTTGTATTTTCTTTCCCTCGCATTTTCCCTCAAATTTTCCGGGAACCAAACATAGCCTAACTGTTTTATACCTGTTCCAACTTTCAGCATGAGGATCTTTCTGGAGATTCAGTAGCATCATTTGGCTCTGTGGTTGCTTCTCATGACTGTGGGATGTACATTTTCACTCCTGTCTCGGCTTCTCGGTCTGCAGTTTAGTCCATACACAGAAGATCTGGTCCCTGCTTTGAAGGGATGATATAAACACCAAACCAGTTCCACTTCTAAATGCTTTGGAGATGTTGTAAGAATTAGTATCATGAATATAATACGTCTATAAGCTCTTATTGGAGGTGAAGAACTTAGCAACCACTGTATATAAAATATAACTTGATGTAAATATTCCGGTTGTGGATGGCTGCAGATATGGATTGATGTTTCCACCATGGTTCTTTTTTATTTATTCATTTATTTTCTTAGTTAAAATATATTGAAGATGGAAAATTAAATATATAAGACAATGAATTAAAAGAAATTATGAGTTAATAAAAAAGGGAAGAACTTAAATATAGATAATGTTACTTTAATTAATGTAATTATCATAATTATGATAAGATATTAATTTTATGAAAATAGTATTATATGATGTTATGCTCACCGTCATCAAATATGGTTGTACGATATCAATGTACTATTCTAAATTATTATTTATTTAGGGATCTCACATTCAATTCATTGATTAATTCTAAAGAAATTTTATATTTGCCACGTAGACATCCACATAGACCCGGAAGGAAACAAAAAATAATAATAATATGTTAATTAATTTTGTTAGGGTTAATTTCACTTACCTCTCTTGAAATTCGGGCTAATTAGGTACTATCATCATTAGTTTGAAATTCCATATTACTTTCTTTTCTCGTTAGTTATTATTTACTTACCTTCCATTTAATTTAAAATAAAGGAAGTATTAGATGAAATTTCAAACTCGTGACTAAATGTATTTAATCCAATCATAGGGAGATGAATGAAATTTACCCGTTACTTAACAAACCACATCGGTCAAAACTCCATACTTAAAGAGTAAAGAAAGAAAGGCATTAGTTTATAATTGTACAAATTGATTAAGAACCCATTGCATAGCTGGATCTAACTAAACCTTCATTAACCATAAATAGTCAGATAATTAGCCATAAATAGTTAGATATCCAAAGTTCACAGGGGAAAACAAAACCGGTTTCTAGAGCTCAATGGGAAAGGAATGGGAAACATTGTCTTAACAGAAAAGCAGAAAAATGAGAAGATCCTTCTGAGAAACTAAGATTGCTCAAGGGCTGTTGCCATTAAACTAATTATCATTTTTTCCTCTGACTCTTACCTTTTCCCTTCTGTTTGCTGCCCAAGGGAGGAAAATCGTTGGGGTCTGCAAGGGAGTATGGTTGATCAGGAACCCTGCGATGGAAAATTAGAAAAGAGAGGTGTCCTAAATAATGTATAAGACTTAGAGCTTTTGAACATAGTAGCAATTGAGGAAGTACTTACAGTTCTTTCTTGCCGTCCTTGGGATCAAGGCTGCTGTCCTGCTTCAGCTTGTGTGGAAGTTCTGGGAATTCTTCTAGCGGGTGAAGGCAGCCACTGTTTACAGCTTCTCGGGCCTGGTTCATCTCTGGGGGTACCTCACTGTGGTCATAGTTTGCTGGAGGGGTTTTTGCCGATGGACCTTGTGGAGTGGATTCTGGAGTCAGGCTCTTTCTTTGCTCAACTTCAGGTTTCAGCAACAGGCCTTGAGTTGACACATCTCGATTCTTGCCTGTCTCAGGTTCAGGTTTCAGCACCAGACCTGGTGCTTTGGCTTCTTGACTACCCTCATCACTCTCAGATTCACGTTTCAGAACCAGATCTTGTGCTTTGGATTCCCGATTGCTCTGTCTCTCCTGTTCAGGTTTCAAGGATGGAGCTTGGTTCTTTGATTTTGAAACCATCCCTCCCTCATCTTCAGGTTTAGGTGACAGAACCTGCAATGTGGGTTCTGAATTTTTTCCGTCCTCCTGTTCAGGTTCCAACAACACACTGCTAGCCATGGAGACTGGATTCCTCTTAACTGCCCACCTGGTTTGTGGCATCCCACTCCGAGGTTCATGTTCTGGATCCTGTCCACGCTCCCATCTGTTTAAATCATTATGAAAAATCTGGGCCTGCAAAGTTTCAAGCAAAAGGAAACTTATAGATGACTGAACTGGCCATTTTGATCACAAAGAATAATGAGAAACAGAGGATTCAAACTAAGAATAAGGACTTCAAATCAATATACCATGTTAGGGATGAATGTGCCTGTTCCTTGTGGCACCTTTTCTTCAAAATGATAAGCAAGCCCAGACAACTGGCTAGCAGTCTCATAGCAGAAGGGTAGGCTTGGGACATAAGCATTCATGTTGCTTTCTTGTTCTTCAAATTGAAAAGAGGGGCTGTAAAACTGGAAAGTATTTTGGGATGGGAGCATTGAGGCAAAATGGTTTGTGTACCCCCAAGGCACATAACTTTGGTTAAAATACATCCACTGAAATGGGACATCTAGTGAACCGGGATGGAGAGAGAAGGATGAGAGATTGGCATGATAGAACTGCCCATAATGCAAATTACTGAGGCAACCGTAGTAGTCTCCCTGAAGGCTACAGAATTTAGAGCTTCCAGGTCCAAATGGGACAAGATCACCTTCATCTGCCCCTTGTCCCCCCCCATTCCTATCTAACGTATTGTTGAAAAATTCCTTCAGTCCCTCATTCATTCTTCCTTCTGGTAGCATGAGAATCTCCTTAAGCCTCTGAGCCCCAACTGAAATGGCATACCTAAACCGGTAGGAGTTACCTGGAGGAGGCAATTCAAGTCATCAAGAAGTAATTAGCCAACAAAACTATTTTGTTAAAAAAGAAAAAGAAGAACAAAGAGGATTATATGCACCTTTCAAATATCTTAAAGCATCAAAAACTGAACTTCACTTTTTCACGTATCTTTCCTTCTTACTTTCACAAATATTTATTGAGTGTTGGAGAATATCATGGTCGCCGAACATCCAGATACTAACAAAAATTCCTTTTAAGTTCCCACCAAAATTTAGATACCATGCAAGACCATGTCGTTTATTATGGTTATTATTATTTTTGATATGCACAAAACCAGCTTTTTTAACCAATGACTTTCCGTTGTTTGAACTGAATGGATGAAGTATTTAGATTTCCCTAGTATTAAACACATTGTGAAATTGTAAAAATTTGCTTCCCTCATTCCATGGCAGCCAGGAAGTTTGTATATGACAGACTTAGTACATAAACTAATGAAAGTCTACCCTTCTAAAGCAATAACTAGAAGCCACTTCAGCTGGAGAAAATGGTCAAATACCTAAGCTTATACTACGCCCCAAATTGTTGTAGTCCCTCAGGGGATCCTGAATGTTGATATGTTTCACTAGAAATGGCTGCTTTGTACATTCAGATGCCCTTATTGAAACTGCAAATGCTTCAACACAACTCCACAGAAACTCCTCGTTAATCAGTAACGGTTTATCGGCAGTTTCTGCTGCCTCTGCTACAAAGAGCACAAAATCAGGGAATATCAAGTAAAAAGGTAAACCAATCAAATGGCAAAAGCACACCATTAGACATAACCACATGATTAAACATGACTCACGCGCTCCTGTGAGAAGGGATGATATAGAAACAGGACCAAGTACACTGACTCCAAATTTTTCCCAGTCAAATGTGCTATAGTAGTCCAAAAATCTGTACAGGACCTGCAAACAGAACAGCACCAGTAGGAGATTGCTCATTTACGCAGATGGGGGTGTGAAAAATGGAAATGCAGACAAAAGAGTACTCACCGCTAAAGGACAATATAATGATGAATAAAAGAGGTTAATCACATATAAAACCAAGATCTCCAATGCATATGTTGACAACAAGCCACAATGCGATCCAAGAATTCGACCTTCATAGTAACACCAGGCTTTGATCAAGATAACACTGCGTTTGAAAAGATGGTCTTTCCCAATAATAATGTCGATCTGTTGAAGTAAGCAGCACCAGAAATGTCAAAATAATAATAATAATAATAATCATAAGGAGGGGGAAAGATGATTGCACAAAATGTAGTATATGATACTAATCCTTCTTTGTGTTGTCTACCAAAAAATGAACTGCAGTACATGACAATAACTGTCTTTTTCATCAATAAAGAACTTAACATATAGAAAAAAAATCAAAATTATTGAGGACTTCAGCTCCAAAAGTTAAATTCTACATCCTCAGATCCTTTCTTTTTGGAAAAACATTTCAAACATGAAGGAACAGGTGTGTGCAGACTATTGGTGATTATATTGATTTTACAGAATAAAAGAATGCAATAAACCCATGCCCTTAGCAAAACAAATGATGAGACCTTGCTAATTCTTTCCTTATCTTTAATTGGGAATGAATCAAATCTGGAAATCAACACTATTAAATTTAGAATCTAATTGTATAACATTTAAGTGAACCATTTAGGAAAAAATACATATGAGCAAATCTCATATATTTTAGTTTGAAATAAGAAAACAAATGTTTCACATTATTAGGATTAAATTCCTTGAGGTTTGCAAAGAATTGTTCGAATGATTGCACCAGATGTAGACATTTAAAAAGCTTATTCTTTTCTTTTAACAAATAACTAAAATAAAACGTACAGAGAAGCAAAAGTAAAGGAAGAAAATATAATTCTAAGATGCTAGTAGAACATAATATGGAAACAGACAAACCGTAGCCATATTTATTGAGTAGTGTTCATTAAACGACAAAAACAATATGGAAACTGACAAACAGCAGCCACAGTTATTGAGTAGTGCTGATTAAACGACAAAAACCACATCTTAGGAATGTGACTCCAGTTTCATCTTTGGCAGATCTAAACAGTAAGAAAAGCTAAAGCCGCATCATAAGAATATGATTTCTTTTTCATAAATTCGTATTCCACGGATGGAGGTTTTAGGCTAAGCACAAAAAGGACCACAAAGGTGGATTTTAGTTTCAACTAAAACCGTGTTCAATGGATGCGGTTTTAGGCCGACCATTAAAAAAAAAAGTTTAGTAACGTGGCACACAGTGAAATCAGAGTGATGCTGCACAATTTGTAATAGATTGTGCATTTTTTGAATTTAATGTTATTTTGATTGCCTTTTAATAACACAGCATTAATTAGGAAACCTGAAACTTTTGGACCTTGTGGTTAAGATTGAGCCATACCTGCTCAAGAAAGCATAGCGTAGAGAGTCCACCTGTTTGGTTAAAAGATATGTCCACGGAAATATCCTGTACCATGCATTTCACAATCTTAACCTGCCATTGAAATCCAAATACCAAACAGTGAAATCAGATATACCAGGTCTCCTTTTGTTACAGTAGAAAAACATGAAAGAAATATTTCTTTTATGACTATGGGAAGATAATAATGAGGTTGGTAATTATCTGGCCTCCATTAGTTCTGATAGAAAAACAAGAAAGAAATGTTTCTTCTATGATTATGGAAGAAGATAACAAGAAGACCGGTTACAAGAAAGGAATGGCTATGAAAGCTGATATACTTCCATTCATGTAGGAGATTTTTTTTTTTCCCATCAGTTAAAGGAGTTTGACCACTTAAATGAAACAGATGTATATAGAGGATTATTAGTGTGAACAAAACCTTTGCCCGAATGTAGCTAATGTCTTCTACTCGAAACTCTGAGCCCATTTGCCTTTCACCTTCAAGGAGAGTGCAGACATCTCTAGCGAAATCCTCTTCATCATTTTCAGGGCAGAGGGCAGTGAGATCGATATCTCCATCTGGAAGATAGGTCTTTAGTGGCATTGAGCCAAATGGGAGCACCTATAAAAGTATGTGAGGAAGTGAAAAAGAAGGTTACATAATGCGAATGACTGTAAATGGTTTCTGGAAAATTACATAGAGCTTTATATTTTTTGGTTCCTCAAAATAAACTTGTAGTAGTACTTCAATGGAACGGCTATTCCTCCTCTCCAGCATTGCTTGCTTTAGTGTAAAAGAAAAAACATAATTGTGAACAGAAGCAGTGAAGTAGTAATTAACTGATATCTCATATTTTCTACATGCATTAGTGTTTTAAAACTTCACGTCCATGTCAAAGGATCAAGCAAGGATTTCAGGCAACAAACAGCCAAAACCCCAAATACCTTTCTGTTAAGTCAAGAAATGAACAAAAAATAAGCTGTTCATAGCATAAACTTGAATGCCATGTCAATGAAGAATGCGAAAGATGAAAACTCAATATCTCTGGTGTTGTAAGCTATGCATAGCAGTACAGGTGAAATTTTTTAAGACTTTAAAGCTTCAAATACCAAACCAATAAACTACAACCTTTTCTTTTGATTGGAAAAATAAGGTAATATGTATTAAAAGAAACACCTAACAAAAGGGTACAACCTGAGTACAAGGAAAGCATACAAGGTGCACCAATGCAAACGGAAAAAAAAAAAAAGGAAACCACTACATAGTCTACCCAACACCCAATTTATCAACAAAGTCTAGCAAAAAGAAATTAACAACCATTATAGAACAATTTGATAGAGAAAGGAAATACTTTAAAAAGAGGTCTTTCATCACCAGACTGAAAGGTTGAAGCCCTAGAAGATTCTTCTATTTCTCTCTTTCTAGACGGTCAAAAAAGCATAAAGGTGTCATCTTCCAGATACCTTTCTCCCTTGAACTGTAGAACTGCCATGCCACCTAAGAAGAATGTCTTTGATCAAGGAAGAACCCAAGCCACCCCAAAAAATGAGAATACTAGAGACATGATGATGACAACTACTTGCAATAGATGAGAATATTGAAGAAACAAAGAATTAAGCGCCATGCAGAAACTTAACACCTGAACATATGAAGATCTAAGATGCTACATGAAAGGACTGCTTTTGTTAGAATCTACTCATTCCTGCCCAGAATAAAGCAATTTCAAAGATAGCATTTTTTTTTATTAATAAATAAATTTCAGATGTGCAAGGATCACTACAGGTTACCCATTCTCTAATTTGTTTGGTTCTCTATCATGCATTCACAGCATGTCACAAGTTGATATGAATGGAAATGTTTGAAATTTCTGAGAGCGCATATCAAGTGAATTACTAGGATGCCCAACCTTTGTGCAGTGATGTTCAGTACAGCTTTCACATAAAACAGAACAATGGGTCACTACAGCCTTCATACAGTACAGCTTTCATGTAAAACAGAAGAATGGGTCACTTATACAGCATATAACTCGTCACAGGAGGAGGTGCCACTAAAAATAATCCAGGCCGTCCTTAATATCATTCCTTAATGAAGCTTTTGTAACTTCACAACAAATAAAGGAATACAAAAATTGAGCAAAGTGACCAAAAGAAGATCAACTAGAAATACTCCAATATAACAACATGGTAGCAACAGCCTTTATTCTACCGATTTTGTACTAAGAATAAGAGTTATGTTTATGATATTCTAACATCATGAATTAGTTGCTTTCCCACTCCAAAAAAAATTGGAATTAAACTTAACCACAATCCTTGAGGAAGAAGCTAACTGTATGTATTACCAAGAAAATTAACCATGACCAGACTGTTGAGTGAAAGCAAAAAGACTAGCATAAACCTAATTATTAGAAAAAAAATATAAATAAAAACCACATTAAAAGAAGAGAAAGACCCACCATTTTTATTCAGCATCCCTACCAAGAGAAATAAAAAAAATTGAAGGAAAAGATCTCTAACCTCATTTCCAAAGAATCCCTAATTAGCCTCTGAACATAATCAATAATCTCCTTCCTCCTTTGCTCAGAAACTATGGTTGGTTGAATAGCACATAATATCTCTTGGATTGTTAGCTTTGTTATACTCCAGCATTCAGCAGTGACTGACATTAGGTGTGGGTTGGAAGAAGATGAACAAGATGAAGACGAGGAAAGTAATAAACGCTCTTGAAGATTTTCCATAGAAAACAAGTTGAAACTCTCAGATTAGAGAACTAAAAAGGGGTGGTGAAAGATCTGAAAGAAAACTTACTAGGACAATATCATCTAGGAAAGTTTTGGATGGATGAGATGAACTGAAAATGGAACAAAATGGTAGAATTGACTCTAGAAGATAAAGAGTTGGTTTAGAATTTTGAAGAAAACCAGCTGCTTGGATGCCCTAAAAGTCAGATTAGACACTTCCAAGTTTGTCAATCCTTCAATGTAATTGCTTTTGTATGCCTCTAAATATGGGAAAATAGCAAAGCTATATCCTGATTGGTGATAAACCAGCAACGGAAAAGTCATTCACCAAAAACAACAGAAAAGGACTGATTTGAAATGGTTGCAAATCGGGGTTTTCTATGGAAAGTGACAAGAGAGTAGAAGAAACATTTTGAAGGAATTAGGGCTTCCAGCTAAAGGGGGAAAGTGGGAACCAATGCTCTTTCTTTGATAGGAGGGAGGCAAAGCTCTTTGTAAGATGAGAAAAGAAAGAGACAAGGAGGGGTCAAATGAGCAACGAAGAGAAGAACAAGCTGTGTTTTCTCCTTAAGAAAAGCTCCAAAACACGATGCAAAAGAAGGATTTTAGGGAGGAAAAGGGAAAAGGGAAAGCCAAAAAGACAAAGGCAAAAGAGAAAACTATGGAAAAAAAAGGAAATAAATCATACAATTGGACAGACTATTTATTAAATGGAGAGTCTCAACGGAGTCTGATTATTAAATATCAGTTTTCTCAAAATTATGGAATTTCATACTCCACAAAGAGGATTTCTTCTTCATTAATGAGGAAAACTAAGTGTATAGGCAAATTTCTATATTAAATAGGTATGCTTTCCATATTAATCACATAGCATTGCCAGTAATAATGACTCAATTAATGCATTATTAGCTATTTACTCATTTTTTATTTGCCCCCATAAATCTTATCTTAGTTGATTCAAATTAAATAGGTTTCTGTGAATTAATAGGCCTCCTATCTAAAAGCAAAAAAGGATTAATAATCTTCCCAGTACTAAATCACATCCAATCTTCCCTGATAATAAGAATAAATTACATTAATTTCAAAGGAATCTCCTGTTAAGTTTCTTACCTATTACTCAAGCTACTTCTCATAGTAAAAATTTCAAATAGGAATATGGAGGCAGTCATACAATATACAAGCTGTTGGGAGAAGCCATCATTCAGAGCCCAGGAACCAAGAGCCCTTCCTATGACTATTTCAGCTAACCTACAAAAACAATGTCAAATTTCAAGAATGCCTTGTTTCTTTTGACGGTTAACATTTCTTGCATGCTTCTATCAAAGATCTGCCTAGGGCATAAAATAGCATCAATCCTATTCAAATCAATTTCTATTGATCTGGATCGACACAGGCCTATCTAAAGCATGGCATGGATTCAGGAGAATCTCGTTGGCCTGTGATTAAATGTGGTCCCTGTGACTTTATTATAAAAAAAATAGGGCTAGCTTGTAATACATGAAATGAAGCTCAAGCATTTTAATTTTCTTGAATTAATATCAGTTGTACTTCCCCCTTAAGAAGATTGTATGGATATGATATGATGCTCAGTAACAAGATGCACTTATTCCATTCTCAATCCAGGAATTGGCAGAGTAACAGTCAATCCTTCTGCAATCTTCTGTGAGATTAGAAGTGCAGATCCAAGGTGTATATCAGTTCCCACTTATTCAACTTTCTATTTTTCAAAGTTCTTTAATGTTGCAGCTGTACAAATCATTGAGAGTTAAAAACTTAGGTCGCAAAGAAATTTAGTAAACCAAACTAACACAACCATTAATGTGTTTCCATCTAAAAAAAACTTCTTTATTTACATGTATACATGCAATATATCAACATACATAAGAGCAGTGTTTTTTTTTTTCCACATAAAATGTATTTATTCACACATATGCTGAAATAATATGGGAACACACACACACACACACACACACACACACAAAAAGAAAAAAAAAGAAAAAGAAAAATAAAAGATAGAGAGTGCAGATACAATTTATACATGCATATATAGGAGTTTTGTATCTTAAGAAACTCTAGAATTATTGCTGCATATATAGGCTTCAAGTCCTCATTCTATGCTTGCTCATCTTCACCTTCTAACACCAACAAGGAATTTTCCTCATAAACACTGCAATAGCTATAAGACCACATTACTGTGACCAGGTTCTAAAGTTATGATAGTTAAGCTTATTCAATTGAGAAAAGAGCTTCTATTCCCCCAGCAAAAGTTATCCTATATTCACAGGGAAAGAGCAGTAGCACGTTAGGCCTGTCAGTAGTAGAAAGGCAGAAGCTTTCTTTAGAAATATTTTCATTTTCAAAACATAGAATTTTCATTTTTAAAATCATTTTTAATTGTTGAAGTGTTTATTTTTCAACACATGAAAAATAATATTTTAGCATTTTATTTCCAGGAAATGTTCCAAACATGTTTTCTTCATCATTTTCATTTTTTCTGTTTTATAGACAAAAAATAGTTTTCAGTTCCACTACCAACCATGCCCTTGGTTTTCATTTGCTTTGGTCTGGTCAAATCACCTGCTCAAATTTTCTCAAGCCAAGCTCAAATAGAACTAGATAAGATAGATTCAAGCTCCATGAGATCTTAAACTCAACACAAAATCAATGTTGCATAGAACATACCACTACTCAGCTAAAATCAATCCCCGTTTTTCCTTAAATCACAGGCACAAAAATTATTTGAGTATTAACTATCAACAAATATCAAACAACTGGACTGTCCTGATCTGCAGCAAGGTCAATCTTAATTTAAATCAATCATGTGTAACTCAAATCCTACTCCATTACCCTCATCAAGCATTCTTGGTTTGTGCCCTTTTCTGCTAGGTGCTTCTATCAATATCCTTCTTTTATTTGCCTATCACCTAAAAAAAAAAAAGCCTACTAGGTTATCCTCAATTTACCTTTATCTCTAAATCCAAGAAAACAAATATCAACTCATGGGACATATATAAAACTAATTCTAACCAACAACTTTTTCCAAAAGAGCACCATTTTAATTAAAGTACATGACAGCCCATGCAGCTTTATTTGCCACCTCCTCAAACAGATGCTAAGTTTTCTTTTTCTTTTTCCTTTCTGACATTAACATTTTCACTAACCAAATCATCTTACTATATATTTATTGATCAGAAACAAATATTTCATTTCCATGAAAGAAGTAAAAGAAGGATGAGAAATCCTTCCTCTAAAATACCAACCACTAGAAAAACTCTGATCAAAAGTAGGAAAAACTATCTTATCTAGAAAGGACAGGTCTTTGCACATCTAAGGATGATCCCAAATACAAAAACAATATTCAGGGAGGTAGAAAATCCCCCAAATGTATCATATGTTTGGCTCCTTGCTTTGCTAACACATCTGCCATGTTGATGAATGAGAAATCCAATGAAAAGAGCAATCGTTTTCTGAAGAAAAATAGAAAATTTGGCAAAGTCATCCACCAAATTTCCATGAGCTTCATTCTTTCTTATTCACCCAAGATAGGACTACTGCTGAATCTCCCTCAAATAGAAGGTTGGAAAGATCCTCAACTTCAGCCAGCTTCAGGCCTTCCAACAGGCTAGAATCTCCATCCCACTTCAACATATTTAGAGAAAGCTCTTAGTAGTGTACCATGATGATCCATGAGAATTCCTCCAATTCCTAGCTATCCTGAATTTCCTACCGAAGAACACACATCAAGATTCAACTTGATGGGGCCCAATGGAAGAGTCACCCATTTAGAGAGTCTTCTCATCCAATCTAGTAGACCTACATGCTAAGTTCCAATCTAGCAATATAATACTCAAAAGGGTGCCCCCAAATGATGCACTAGTTGGCACCCAAAGGGAAGCAAAGAAATAGATCTTATTCCATAATGCCCACAGAATTCTCCATCTATCCTAAAAAATCATTTCATTTCTCTCTAGTCATACATTCCAAATTAATGTGAGACCAGCAATAACCATGGAGGCCTCCAAAACCCTTGTAGAAAATTGTCAACATCTCCATTACACTCGTAGGTGGGACCCAATCAATCCCAACGAATTCAAACAACCTATGTCAAAATGCCACACTATTGGGCAATGCAAAAAGAGATGATTGTTTCATTCCCCACTTTTCTTACACATGATAAACCAATATAAGCTAAGGGCTTTGTAAGGTCTCTTCACCTGTAACAAGTCATCAGTATTAACCTTCCTACTTGCCACTAGCCATGCAAAGGCCTTGATTTTAGGTGGAGGTTTGGCTTACAAATGAAGTTTGCTGACTGAGAACATACCAGATGATACCAAGGACAAAACTCTCATATCTAGGAAGGAGAATGATAAATACATATAGACTACAGTTGACATACGGATGGTGAGTTCCTCAAATTCATGGTTAGAAAGATTGCATTGAAAATTGAAATTCCATACTGAAGAAGAGAATGAACTCCGAATTGAAGAAACAAAGGAATTTCTCACCCTCACCACTCTATAGAGATATGGAAACTAAACATAAAAGTGTTGGTCCCTCCATCACATCCTCAGATTAACACATTGAGAGCCAATCCTCATCCCAAAAAAATGGAAGCACAATTCTCACCCATCCAGCCTAATGACAGATCGGGAAACATCATAATCCAACTCAAAATTCACAACACTACTTAGGTTACCAACCACTGCAACAAAATTTTTCGAATTCAGTTCATGTTAACTACTCCTTTGCTGCATATAACAAACATGTAAACCCAAATTATGTGAATAAATTCATATCTGCATGTTATACCAAGCTCTTTAGGATTATATTTCAGAATTCTACGTCTTGTTTGGTTTCAACAGTGAATGGGTTTCAAAAGGAAACTACATTGTGATAATAGTACCTTGAAATAGCATTGAAAACCATTTTTGCTCTCGGAGATCTTCTTGGTGTCTTCTTGATTTCAACAATCTTCATTTTGTTCTCCATTGATGCATAGAGAGAGCAAGAGAAGATGGAAGCTCCCTTTTTGCTTTGCTTTCTCTCTCATTTCAAAACGAAGCGTTTTGACTCTTCTAATGAAAATTAGAATAATACACAAATCTCTATTTTATATTATGATTACTTACTATTTTTGGTATCTCTTAAAAAATAATTATTTTTCAAAATATATTTAAATTTCCTTGAATTGATACCAATAGTATTTCTCCCTTAAGAATATTGCTATATATGGTATGATGCTAAGTAATGAAAAGCACTTATTTGAGGTCCCATTCCCATTCTCAATCCAGGAATTGGCAGACCAACAGCCAATCCTTCTGCAGTCTTCTGTGAGGTTAGAAGTGCAGATGGAAGGTGCTCCATCAGTTCCCACCTATTCAACTTGCTGTTTTTCAAAGTTCTTGAATTTTGTGAATGTTAAACCATTGAGAGTTAAACTTAGATCACTAGGAAATTTAGTTGTCCAAACTTAGAAACATAACCATTAACGTCTTTCCATCAAAAAAGCTTCTTCATTTATATGTGTACATGCACTATAATGGTTTTTATTTTTAAAGGAATATACAAATAGATATATCCATAAACACATATACATGCACTTAAATAATCTGAATACACATACAAACCTAACGAATCAGAGTACAGATAAAATTTACACATGCATATATAGGTGTTCTGGATCTTAAGATACTCTAAAATTGTTGTTTTCACAGCTTCATGATTCCAGCTTCTCTCTCTTTCTAAAGTTTGATCACAGAGGTAGAAACTGTTTTTTTCCATATGACAAGTTTTTGCCGATTGCATGAATGGGCTGAATTTGAATTCAGTTAATAGTTCATTCATCCACACTGTGAATTTGACTACTGTCACACAGGTTAATCTTCAGGTGGAGCATGGAAAATATGCTAATATGAAATTAAGATACTTTGATGAGTTAAAAAATTCGGTACGTGCTTTGGATTTGAAATAGATTACTATTATTAATGACAGTACATAGTTTATATTTCAAATGATAATTACAGTCTGTAAATGTGATATCAAAAAGAACATATAGTTTCAAACAGCTAAAAGGTTTTTCAGAGTTCTTCCCCTGGGACCCTCTTTATTTCTTATGAGATTTACCATGTAATAACAGGGAAGATGTAACAGTTTGAGACAGTTTATTAGATCCTATTTCTTTTTTACAACATCTTGAAGGTAAGATCTGTCTAACCCTTCAGTATAATATTATCTGGATTTAACTTGATGATGCTCAAACCTTTTCATGCAATTTCTCCAACCTTCTTTTATTAATTGTACACCTTTTTCATTGAAAATTTTCTATAGATATATCAGAATATGAGTACCTTTTAGAACGAATCTATCATTATTTCTATAAAACTCATCAAATTTCTGGAAACAATCCTTTCAACCAAAGGTTCTCAAGAAAATCTCAAAGGCTTGGTTCACAAACAACAATAATACCTGAGGGAACTGGTGTTAATCATCTTTTTGATGAAACAATGCAAGAAAGCCACTCAACTTGCCATAATGTGAAACTAATAACAAGGAAACCAATCTAAAGATTCTCCAAAATTTAAGCAGCAGAATAGCTCCATAGCAAAATGTCATGCCAAACACATGCTCTCAAAACAATGCAGATGCATTGGCCTTGTATGGGAAATGTGAAAATTACGTCTGTCATCGCAATTTAAACAAACTAAATTTGGGAATGTGATAAAAAGGGAAACAAAATCGAGGAAAAAAACGAAAATTGAAAAATGACAAATGAACACCTGTTTTATGGTTGGATTCACAGCCATGATTTTCCAGTTGCCACAATTTAGTGAGATACTCTAAATGGCCTCAAAGCCGATCCCAGTTTCCCAATTCCAACATAGAAACACCTAGGGAAATTCTCCTACCCACGTTTGACATTGACACTGACACTGATTCACCACTCAGATTATGTGGTTGTTGAGTAAACGAGGATAATTAAAAATCAATACATAATAATTTTTGGCAAACATTATTTTTGATAGGTTTGGCAAACATAAAATATATTGTAATTAGCGGTAAAAAACTTTACGCAGAGCTTGGGAAGTACCTCTAAAAGGCCTCAACTGTTTCTTTGTCCCTTGGTAATTATCACAGATCAATGTTTTGTTTGGACTGAACTCATGCAAGTGTGGGTACATTTTTCAGTTAATTTCATGTGGCTGAACCATAGTCAAGAGTTGTATCACAAACCTCGCTTTAAGTCCTCATCCATGCTCATCTTCACCTTCTAACATCGCCGAGTAATTTTCCTCATAAACACTGCAATAGCTATAAGCCCACATTAGTGATGGTCAAGTTCTAAAGTTATGATAATGTAGTTTATTAAGTCGAGGATAAAAGCTTCTAAACTCGACCCCCCATATCCATGCCAACCCACCCAGCCATAAAGCTTAGGCCCCTTGCTTTAGAAATATTTTCATTTTTGAAAAGGAAAACAGAGAAATTTCATTTTCAAAATCATTTTCAATTGCAAAAGTGTTTATTCTTCAAAACACTAAAATAATATGTTTTGTGTTCTAAGGACGACCCATATTTAGGAAAGTTCCAAACATGTTTTCTTCATCATTATTCATTTGTCCTATTTTTCAAACAAAAATGGTTTTAATTTCCACCACCAACAGGCCCTTAGTTTTCATTTGCCTTGGTTTGATCAGATCAACCGCTCAAATTTTTCTCAAGCCAAGCTCAAACAGAAGTAGCTAGGACAGATTTGAGCTCCATGAGAACTTAAACAAATTCAAAATCAATGTCGCATACAACATCCCACTACTCAACTAACTTATCAGAAAAAAAAAAAAAAAAAATCCCATTACTCAAGCAAAATCAACCAGCATTTTTCCTTACAATCAAAAGCACAAAAATAAATCAATAGTACCTATCAACAAATATCAAACAACTAGACCCCACTAAGTGATCCTCATCGCATGTACTTTGTTTGCGCCTTTTCACCAGCCACTTCTTCCTAAATCATCTTCTTCCTATTACTACCGACAATCACAACGCTACAAATTAGGTCACCGACAACTACAACAAATTCTCCGAATTCAGTTCATGTTAACTACTTCTTGGATGCATATCACACATGCGTAGATCCAAATTACATGGATAAATTTATACTTCCATGTTGTAGTAAGCTCTTTAGGAAATATTCCAGAAACGGGAAATTTTCTAGGTTTTGTTTGTTTTCAATAATTAATGAGTTTCAAAGGAAACCATATTGTGAAAGCAATACCTAGAAACGGCGTTGAGAACCATCTTCTCGCTCTCGGAGATCTTCTCGGCCGCTTCTCCGTTTTCCCTTTCTCCGTTTTCTTCTCCATTGACGCACAGAGAGAGCTGGGGAAGATGGAAGCACCCCTTCTGCTTTGCTTCTCTCAGTTCAAAACGCAGCGTTTTGAGTCTGGGATATTGCCGTGTTAAAGTTAAGGGCTTGTTTGTCATGGGAATGAAGATGGGATACTATTATTATTTTATTATTTTGAATATCTCCAAGAAATTTTTAATTTTTTATAAATAATTTTTATTTTCATTTTTATGATTCTATTTCGTTAATATTCTAGAAATAATAAAAACATTTATTTTAAAGTAATTTAACAATTTTGTAAAATAAATGGCCAGTCTTTAAATATATTTTTGAAATTTAAAAGATTTTATTTAGGATTTTTCTTGATTGTGGACATTGTAAAAATTATTAAATTTGTATTTTTCAGGGACAAACAGGGTGTAATGAGTTAGAAGCATCAGGACCGTCAATCGAGGAAACAATCAAACACGTGTCACGCGATGCACCAGCAACTTCGATAAAACCCCGGGAAATTTGTAAAACCCTAACCATATCTCCCGCCATGATACTCCTCTCTGCCAAAACGCTATCCTCTTCTCCATTTCTTCTCCGCTCTTCACCACACCCGCAAAACCATAACCCTAAGCCACTTTCTGCTTGCCAAGCCCTCCCCGAATCCGAGTATCGCACCGAAAGGGGTCTCACGTTCGACAGTGGCGATTCCTTTTTCCGGCACGAGAGCGCCACCGGCCGCGACCTCGGGGTCTTGGCGGCGTCGCTCTACAAGAAATCGAAAGGCAGTGTTAGGGTTCTTGACGCCATGTGCGGCTGCGGAATTCGGTCGCTCCGGTACCTCGTGGAGGCGGAGGCCGATTTCGTCTTGGCGAATGATGCAAATGAGAATTACGGGAGGACGATTTTGGAGAATTTGTCGCAGGGGTTGGGGGGTTCGGGGGAGGAGAGGAGGTGGGTTGTGACGCATACAGATGCGAATCGGGTCATGACGGAGTGTTATCTGCGTAGGGATTTCTATGATCTGATTGATGTTGATTCGTTTGGGAGCGAGTCGTCGTTTTTGCGGTCTGCGTATAATGCCCTGAAGTTGGATGGATTGTTTTATGTCACGTCGACTGATGGGTACACCTCCGGTGGTCACAGGCCTCATCAGTGAGTTTTACTTTTGATTTTTATCAATGTGGTGTTTTATGTTTGTCGACTGATATTCTAGATGCTTTGTGGAATGGCTTGATACCCTGTCAGTTTTTCTTGAAGAAATAGGCTGAATTTGGGTTTATGGTGTCTTTATTTGACAAATCTATGGCAGTTTGTCCGGGGATCTGATATTGATCTTGTAATTTTGAATTCGAGGAAGTAACACTACACATTCCAACTGAATCATTTTTCTTTGAATTCTGAAGAAAATGCATGATCTTCTTTTAAGTAATTTTTAAGAAAACCAAAAAGTTTAGATCAAATTGAGGAAGAGAGAAATATCCCAAATATCTTCTAAGTAAGAGAAGCGAATTGACAGAAAGCAAGCTCTAAACGAAATTTGCTGGAATGTTTTCCATGTTTTTGAAGAATAAAATTTTCCAAAAAGGGAGCATGTTTTATCACGGTTTCTTGATGTGTTGCATTATATTTGTGTACTTCAATTGGTATATTTATGTGGGTTTTTCTTTCTTTAGTTCTTTAGCTTCATATGGAGCATTTGTTCGACCTATGCCATATTCGAATGAGGTTGGTTTGCGAATGCTTATAGGTGGAGCCTTGCGGGAGGCGTCTGTGCTGGGCTACCGCATCACACCACTTTTCTCATACTATTCTTACCATGGACCTGTGTTTAGAGTCATGCTCCGAATGAACCGTGGAAAACTTCCTGAAAACAGGTGATAGTTGATTGTGATTCCATTTTAAGGTTTTTTTATTTTTATTTTTTATTGTAGCTCTGTTGTGTAGGTGACCATGTTTTGTGTTATAACTGTGGCAGGAACTATGGCTTCATCAGCTACTGCACCGAGTGTGGAAACTCTCAAGCTTTTTCATGGAATGAGCTTGGCCGGATCTGTTGCCCCTGCAGTGATGCAAAGGTACAGCTTCATTCTACAATTTTTCTTCAAGAGAAGTAAGTTTGTGGTGTAACGCTTGATTTGTTTATTCATTATACTGAATATGCTTGTAGATTACACACTTCAGTGTTTGATTTGTTGTGTTAGAACTTGGCACTGCTATTAGAGGACAATAAAATTGAAGCTTAACTCCTTCAATAAGAAAAACATGTTAAAGAGCACCTAATGGGAAAAGGGTCACTTTTTACACAGGAAGTATACATAAAGTGTCGAGGAGACTAAAGAAAAAGGAAAAAGACAAGGGCCACAACCACAACCTGAACACTCTCCTCCTCCACCCCATCTTCCACCACCCCTAGAAAAAAGAAACCATGAACAAAGTCCAAGACGGGAAGATTTTGACTCCCCAAAAAGAATTCTAGCTCAGTTAAAGAAACTTTTGAGGAAATGATCTTTCAGTGGCTGGTCAGATTGGTGCCCACACCATCTGTTAAATGAAACTTGGTCTTGAGCCCAATTCCTACTATGACGCCTGTCCTAAGCCAAAACTCTTTCCACCCTTTTCTGGTTGCTTTCCAAAGGCCCACACCTTACCTTTCCCCACCCCACCCCTTCACCTCTTTAGAACACCAATTACCCTCTATCACCCCAAATTCACCCCTAACCACCCATATCTAAAGACTCTTCTGCTCTAAGGTAAACATTCACAACCACTTAACAAGTAAAACCTGATTATTTGGTGTAGCAAAGCTTCTAATCCCCAAACCTCCGTTACACTTCTCTCTGTTTTGCTCTTTAAATTTACGACTTCTTTTACCTTTGCTAAATATATAAGTTTCTAATGTACAAATCACTTCAAGCATTTTTATGCAGTTTGGAATTGACCTATTCTTTTAATGCCAGTGGATTATAACATGTAGATTGTTTTGTTATTATGTACTTTTGAACTATGCTTCCGTGATACAGGAAACAGTTGCACAAGTCCTTCTATGTCCACAGTATGGTGTCAAATTGGATAACATTCTAAGGTGCTATTTAGTTCTTTTCAGGTTTCAAGCTCACTCGTTGTTTCGGGTCCCCTTTGGATAGGACCTCTTCACAATGCTTCCTACCTCACAGAAATGCTAAATTTAGCTGAACAATGGGGATGGACTGGCAATGACACTGAAACTCATCTGGGAAAACTTCTGAAGCAGATGATCGATGAGAGTGACCCTAAATTACCATTTGGATACATCAAATTGGACGAGGTTTACTTGCAAATAACATCATTTTGTGTTTTAGATTCTTGATTTGGTTGTGAATTAATTCTCAGGCTCTGTTGCATGGCTTGGAAATTGAATGCAATTTCATTATTGATTTTCCTCTTATGTTCCTAGGTAGCAAGCCGTGCAAAAATAAACTCTCCTCCCCTCAGGACAATGATGAGCGCCCTGAACAAGGTATCCTCCTAGTGTTCTCTTTTAGAGGCTTTTCAATTGTCATTAGCCAAGAAACAGAGTCAGGTATTTTTTTTTTCAGTTGCCTGATCCAGATGATGTTTACTTGCACGAGTCTTTTGGTCTAAAAACTCATCAAGCCCCAGCTTAGGAGAATGGGAAAAATATAAGGGGAAATTATAATATGGTATGGCATTTTATTGTTCTATAGAAGCTGATCACTCCCAATTGAAGTTGGAGAGATTTGCTATGGTCTGGAGCTCCAACAAATGGTTTACAGAAACTGATGCAGTCCATCTGTTGGATTTGGTTGTTGCAGGAGGGATATGCTGTTAGCAGGTCACACATTGCCTTCAACGCAATTAAGACAAACTGCCCAATGGCAGTCTGCATTAGGATTGCAAAGGAACTTCAGCAATGTTGAGCGATTTGAGAGCAAAATGGACATTCTGCTACCTCGAGCCTTCTGGGGAAAGCTGCATCTAGCTACCTTGCCCAGCAATAGATGGTTTTATCCTTGTGCCCATCAAAGGAGGGATAAACTAAACCAACTTCATCTATTACTGCAATCCACCATACACCATCTGCTTTTGTACTTGAGGAATTGATTGATGAAAATTGTTGGAATCAATTTTCATTCAGTGTTAGCATCTTAACTTAACCGAGTCCCTAGCCAGGCTGTGGCAGAGGAGGGGGAATTCGATCAATGGAAAATGAATGTGAATCTCACCTCGCAAAGATGAAACCGGAGGCTGAAAATTCAGTGAAGAAAATGCAATTCATTTGTATTTAACTGAAAATTTCCGACACTGAAGGTCACAATTCTTTTAAATGGTACGGGACTCACCCCTTGATTTGAGATTGTAGGCTACAGCCACTTTCAACGCCGGGCCATATGCTATTTGGAGCCAGTTGTCTTAAGTTAGACTTTTAACGAGGATTTTGCTTACACCGTACAGCTCGTAAGCACCTAAGCCCCAAAAATATCAAACCAGTAACAGATTCATTTCCTCTTTCCTCTGCTCAGCTGCGTGATCCAGATGCATTAAAACCAAATGGACCTTGAAGATGACAGCTAATGTATGAGCATTCAAGTAAAACCCAAGCATAAAATTTGAGTATCTGCTACTGGCTGCTTGGGCCATCCGGCAAAGTACCAAAAAAGCACTGAACCTAACTTTGAAATGCTGCCAGGGAAATAATCATCCTCCATCTTCCAATCTACACCCCATTAAGCAAAAAGAAGAAAATTTCCCAAACAGTGTTATGAATTTTGAGAAAGTTAATCACCACTCTTTAGGTTCAAAGGGCATCAACGCCATATTGAAGGAAATGAAGGGAAAATGATAATAGAGTTTACACTGCTAATCCAATGCAGCTCTCAGGTAATAAATACCCTTTTAGTAGAAATGCAGGCATCGTATTTGAATTCAGGGTTTCACCTAAGCTGCCAGAACCCAATGACTGAGGTCCCATAGGGGAGCAAACTTCAACTCAAAATTATAGGATTTGATTCAAAGGTAGTTAAAAAAATGAAATTCATTCTCGTGTCTCAATTTTCATTTTCCTGATACTACATTAATACTCAAAAGCATTAAACAGCAAAAGTTAAACCTTCCATCATAATCAAAATCTCCCAAACCAAGAAAAACAAAAACAAAAGGCCTCAAAAGTTCTGAAAATTTCAGGTAACTGTTTGAAAGCAGAATGACAGAGGAAATCAACTTCATTTTATCAGGTGCGAACAGGAGCACCTCCAGCAGGACGAGGGGCTTGACCAGGCTTTGGCATATCATCCTGAAAAAGAAAAACAGAAATTGACTCAAGTACATGCAGAAGAAATAAACTAAGAAAACTCAAAATATTTCAAATAAATATAGTCATTAACTTCTGTTTGACACTTTGAAACAAACACAGAGAACATATTACAAGCATGCAAGCTGGAATGGAATATGGTTTATTATCATAGCACCCGCTACCCACTTGGCACATACTTACTGTATATGGGAACAAATACATAGAATCGGTGGTTCTTTGCATAGGTTTCTATTCAGAAAAGTTATACAAGAGGCAATGCACAGTGCATAGCTTTCTAATCACAATTCTTTATACAACAAAGGTCTAAGCATAGTGTTTGATTTATCAGACTTCATACGGTATTACAAAACACTTCCTCCTCTTACTAACAGTTCCACCAACACTGATTTCCAACCTTGCCCAACACCAGTTTAAGCATTTACACAAGAATACCATCATTTAATTTATAAAACAATCATGCATCAAAGAAAGGGTGTTATGCATTGTTAGTTTCTATCTGTAATCCTCTCATGAAAATAAAATTCGAGGCCAAAATAATACAAATGCCCAGTAGAGTAAGCTCACAAACATGCAAATATTACATTGCTCACAGGTCTAGATCATAGGACAGTGCACACATTATAAAACATTTCCCTAACTTGTTCATATTAATATCATACATTATGGGAAATGACATTTGCTTTCAAGTTCTTTCCATCCAACAAATCTGCTGGGTTATGCTGTCCTAAATTTGAGATTGCAGGTACATGCAAATATAATGAATCAAAAAATAAAAATTCAATTAATCTCAACTCTCAATGTAATTTATTTTCCCTAGTTTTCGAATCCATTGAATGTCAAGAGCATAGCCATCTTGCATAACTCCATGAACACAACCGGCCTTATGCTTAAAAAGCAAGCCTCAATCATCCAGAATCAATAAAACAAATAATGTAAAACACCAGAGAGAGAACACCCTATGCAAGTGAATAATAGCATTTAGTATCTACACACATAAAAACAATGCTGAACATTCTAGATTTCCAGATTGCCGCAACAATCAAAACAATCTACCAAACAAACAAATCAACCCAAATACACAAATAAGTAGAATAATACATACCCGGCGTCTGAAGCGCTGTGGTGGGTCACGCTTCCTCCTATCAGTGCGAGAACGAACCCTCACAACATGGGAGTGAATTGCACAAGACACACAGTACTGCATCTTTGCATACAGCTTGGGAAGAGTATAAGCTACACAGAGAATTAGCCCCCAGATCAGATAAAAAACACAGAACAAATTACCGAAAAAAAAAACGAAAAAAAGAGGAAGTGTAATTACTGTCATAGACGCAGGCCTCCTGAACATCCCTCACTGCAGCTTGCTCCACGATGTTCCTCACCAAAAACCTCTTGATTGCCTTGTCCTGATCACACAATTCCAAACAAGCACCAATTCAACAACTGATGCTTTGATACAAAACCACTAAATCAGAATACAAATGGAGCGAGACCTTTGGGCAGCATTTTCCGCAGTTTGAGCAGCGGATGAACTTGACATGTCCACGGCCGTGCTTGTTGCGGCCGCCGTTTCTGCGCTTGAACGTCTACAGCACAAGTAATAAAGAAATTTGAAGGTTACATCACAACGGACAAGAAGAAGATTGAGTTGAGGGTAATGGTGATGGTTGAGAGATCTTACCATGACTGTTAGGCTTCTGGTTCTTCAAAGACCGAAGCTTGATCAGAGACCTTTGGGATCTTCGGCACAGCTAGGGTTTCGTCTGGCGAGGCGACCTAGGGTTTTTATACGGTAAGATTGGCTCTGAAGAGATAACCTAGGGGCTGCAAATTGGGCTGGGCTCGGGTTTGATATCAGGCCTGTGCGACAGCCCATGGGCTCAAGGCCCCAACCTTACTGTAAAGTAGTGTAAACGATAGATTATGAGTAAGTTTTTTTTTTTTTTTTTTTCTTCTAAAAAAAAGCTGCATTAAAATTGGATGGACCAGATAGACTCTGCCTTTGAGGATGAGAGCAGCCCAAGCCACGTCGGGCTGACATTATTTAAGCCCGGGTAGGCTGGGCCTGGTCCATCTGGATTTTCATAGTTTATTGCCTTTTTTTTGGTGATAGCGATAGACTCTGATAGTTGTTTGTTTTATCATTTATGCTAACAAAGGCGATTTGAATTATCTTTTAGAAATTTTTTCATGATGGGTGAAATGCCCATTTCTTTGAAGGTGGGGAAAAGGGTAACCTTGAATTAAGGCGATGTTTTTTTTTTTAACTCAATTCTAATTAGAACTTTAATGCTTAATATTATTAAAATATTAGACTGTTTTTTTTTAATATTTTATTTTCATTAAATATTAAAAAACAAAAAAAAACCAATATGTTACTTTTTCCATTTAGAAAATATCAAATATTTTGGTTTTTTCTATTCAACAAAAAGTTTATAATAAATCATGAAAAAGTAAAAAAAAATAAACGACTTAAAGCCTGAAAGCAAATTGCTTTCAACAAAAAATTAAAAAACCAAACATCTTTTAAAACTAAATCAACAATAAAAATTTAAATTCGAAACTCTTGTGATTAGTCTATTTGAAGGTGTTTGCTTATGTTGACCAATTTCAAGTTCGATGTTGATTGAAGAGGTTAGAGGTGTCTAATTCGGCCTAAATAATTTTTTAAAAATATTACTCATTGAGGAGCAATCTTGAGATATGATATGGATTTACATCTCTAGTTGAAAAAAAATAGGGAAAATCAACAAATATAGAAAAATTATTGTCCGAAGAATTGAGATTGGCGCATTGACCTCTAGGCCATTTAAGTGTCCCATTCCACTTTCTCTTGTTGGCCAAAATGGAGCCATAGATACAACTTTTGTCATCTTCAACATTTGGGTCCACCATTCCCCTCAAGACAACTGTTCCCTTACTTTTAAAAAATCATATTTTTTAAATATACTCATCTTTTAAAAAATATGATTAAAAATTATCTCTTAAAAAACAAATAAAATTGGGAAATAATTTCAAAAGTAAAAAAATTTAATAAATATTTTAAAAAGTGCTCCATCCTTTTCAAAAACCCCCCATAAATGCTACATGTTGACCCATTTACAACCTTCCCTGGATCATCTCAAATTTTGCCTGATGTAATACTGGGGGGATGTGCCTGGCCCGCGATAGGCAAGTTTTACATCTTCATTTATTTGTCCACTTTTTACTTCTATTTATGAATGATGGGCAATTATTTAATAAATGCACCCTTTTTTTTTTTAATTTAATTTATTGGAAAATGATTTGAGGATAACCCCCATTCCCCACAATGTCATCCACTAATAATTTTACATTCCTCCATTCATGATTAATTTTTATATTGATGTTTTATCAAATTTTCTGTAGGATCTTTGTGGGGAATCTTTGTTATTTGATTGATATTTGCAGAAGAACAAAATAATAATCTGTTCATATGAACATTCAACAATGAAACTGTACATGATGAACCACGAATCATAGGGTGGGTTGGTTTGTTTATTTTTTCTGAACAAATGAATTGAAAATTTTCTTCAATGCACTAACCAGGAATTTTTGAACTGGGATTCAGCTGTTTCCCTGAAGCTCTTTACCTTTATCAAACAGAAATGAGTGCAGAAAAATCCCAAATTGCTGCTAACTCTGCTAGTCTTGAGAAGATAACAGCAAGGTCCACAATTCGCCTCCTTTCCCTGAATCACCACCCCCCACAGTTTTGTGTTTTCCTCATCATCATCATTCTCGTTATCATCATCTTCAGCCTCATTGTTGAGCTCTTCCACCAGCATGATGCCTTCGGGCGATTGCGCCTCGCCGATCTTCCAATTCGCTTCGATGTGTGGCCAATCCTCCGCCACCGCCTTCTCCGTCTTCAGCTTTGTTCCACCGCCATTCCTGTCCGAATAAACTTCCACCAGCAGCGGCGCTTCCCTCAGATTCTTCACGATCTCCGAGACCGACTCTCTCATCCACTCGTCCATCTTCTCCCGCGTTCGGGATTCGATCTTCCCTCCTCCGAACTCCTCCAAACACAACCGCGATTTGGATTTCGATTTGGCCAGAGTCGACGAGATCTTTACGGCACCGGAGTCGACGTGGCTGGAGATCGTCATCGGACGAGCATTGCGAGGGAGAGGCAACCGGCGGTGATTCTGCGACAGATCTTCTCCCGACCGCAGCGCGTTATTCCCTCCGAAGCGAACGCCCAGAGCCGCCATCGATGGAGTTGGCCAACCGGAGAATTTCGCAACCCTCCAATCCTCAAGCAAAAATTTTTGCTTTTGTTTTCAGAAAATGTTTTATGATAATTTTCCTGTTTTCAGTTCAACCTATTAAGAGGAGGAGGGAGACGACGACAAAATCAAATCAAACGTTTTCAGAACATCTTGACCGTCCGATGAGATATTGCTTTGGGAGTGGTGCCATGTCTACTCCAGTAATAATTCGGTAGCGCAGGATGCCTTGAATTTCGATCAAGATTCCAATCTCGGAACATCCACCTCTAAAATTATGCCACGTCGTCAAATAAATTGAATTCGTGAAGCCTCGGGGAAGGCACGATGGTAAAAGAAATTGCAAAACATGAGAAGCGCGTTAGCACGAGACCCCACGTGGCGACGCCATTGTGGAACGTGGAAACACGTGTGAAGTATGCACTTCTCTCCACCGTGGCATTCCCTCGCCACCGTGTTTGACCACTTCCCTTTTCGCCACATTTCACATTTAATGCAAGTTAATGATTTTTAACACGCGCAAATCTTGCCACATAATAAATATTAAAAAATTGTAAAAAATGATATTATATATTTAATATATATTAAAGATTTTTAATTTTATTTATAATTAAAATAAATTCTGGTTTTTATTTTTAATAATCCCTCTTATACTTTTTGTTTCATTTTAGCTCTTAAACATTTTTTTTTTCCTAATAATGTCAATCCTAAAATACCTAAATATTAAATATGATCTTTAGGGAAGTTTTACTTTAAAAATGGATAGAAAACCTATTTCACAATTACATGTATTTAAAAATATCTAAAAATAGAGGCAATTATGAACTTATTTAAAAGATATAGAATTTTATATTTTTTTAAATCGTCTTTTGAAAAAAATGATTTTAATAAATTTATAATTTGTATTATACTAAAATCTTATTTTGAAAAGATAATTTTACTTGATAATTATTCACGTACCAAAAGATGATTTCATTTCAAATATTACACTATACACACATTTATAATAAGAAGATGGTAGAAAAAAAAAATCAAATATTAGACTTAGCTAAGAGTTTATTTAGGCTATATTTGGTTTTTGAAAAATATGATGAAAAGTATGAGGAAAAAAAAGAAAAAAAAATGTAAAATGAAAGAAAAAGTGAAGGAAAATAAAAAAAAAAATTTAAAATCAATAAATTATTTTATATACTACTTCAAACATATTTCACTTATTTTTCATCTTCATAAAAGTTAAATAATTTAAAAATATATAAATTTCTATATAATTTTAATTATATTTGATCTTCTTTCTTATTTTTCATGTTGAAACAAAACATGAAAAAATCAATTTCTTTAACATTTTTTTTTCTTTTCTTAATATTTTTGGAAACCAAACATAGTGTTAATATTGGAAAATGAGGTTTCGGTTTTAGGATCTCTTAGGATCTCTCCTTCAATTAAGGCCTAGATATTATATAAGATAATTAATTTTCTTAAAAATTAAGTTACACGGATATGGCCTAGGGTGTATAGTATACTCTAGAACAATGTTACTAAAGCTTGCAGTTACATCTTAATTAACTAGGAATATCCCATTTAAAAATATTGTGAATGGTAAAGCAAATTAAAGCTAGAAAATAACAATACAGAAAACTGGTCGATAGGTGCTTGAGCATTCAGAGAAATATCTATGTTTTGCTCACCAAGCGTCTGAAAAGCATGCAAGCATGGTTTTGCATGAGCATGGAGAGGCTTGGCTAGAAAGAGATCGTTCGTAGATTCTTTGAGGTCAGTATTCCTATAGTGATGAATATAAACGCAATTGAAATTCTTGGGGAGTTATACATTTGTGTATTGATAAGACTATTTACTACAGTGATGAATAAATTTTAAGTTAATTTTATTAAACAACTTTAATATAAAAAATAAAAATTAAGTAATAAATTTTAAATTTTAAATTAATAACTTAAATATAATTAAAGTTAATTAAATAATAAGTATTAAGTTTTACCAAACACCCTCCAACTCATCGTGAAAGGATCTTAAAACTTAATGTTACACTTATGTTAAGTTTTTACATGAAAATAAAGTCTCCTACCTTCTTTCTCCATCCTCTCTCTACTGTTAGGTTTTTCATATCGTAACAGTGACCACTGCTTCAAGAATATTAGCATATTAATGCATAATGTAAAGTTGGACATTGTTTGTGTACATGCATGACATATACGCTACAACCAAAGCAACCAAAAAAAAAAAAAAACCCATTACAAATCAATTAAAATACAAATATTTTTTATAATAATTTTTTATCTTTTATTTTTAAATTTTCATATTATGTTTGGTGTGAAAAACATTTTCTAGTTTTTTTTTTCTAAAAATTATTTTATGTTATTTTTTAGTAATTATTTTCAGAAAATAAAATTTATAAAATCTTACTTGGTTTTGAGTTTTTATTAATGTAAAAAATGGTCTAAAAAATATAATTAAAATTTTATATAATATACATGTCTTGATATAAAATATATTATTATATTACATTTATTCATTATTTTTTTTTTTTTTAGAAATAGCCTCCATAGCTTCTAGTTATATAAAATTCTTTATATAGCTTCTGATTGTTATAAAATTAAAATATCAATAAAATGACGTACCATTTTTCATATATCTTTGTCTACCCAAAGCATTGTGTTGATATCATTTTGTAAAATAAATATAAAAATTATAAGAGAATAAGAAAAGAAAATAGGATGAGAGAATAGCTTATTTATTCATTTCTCATAATTAAGTCCTAAATCCTTATTTATAGGCTCTACTCATCGAGCTCTGAAATGTATAAAGTTTTAATCAATTCCCATACATGGAAGCATGCAAGCGTGGTTTTGCATGAGCATGGAGAGGCTTGGCTAGAAAGAGGTCGTTCATTGATTCTGTGAGGTCAATTTGGTCCTGGTTCGGTGGCACACTCCACGAAAAACATTGAAGGAGTCTCGCCAAGAGTGTAACTGTCAAGGCTGTCCCTAAGGCAGTTCCAGGGCACCCGCGTCTCCCAGTACTAAATGAAATGAACCGAAGCTCAGGCTCAGCTAAATCCACCACTTCATCATTCATATGCCGCTCTGGTTTAAACTTTAATGGCTCTTCCCACACTCTAGGGTTCCGTCCAAGCCCTACCCGGCTCAGCAGGACATGGCTGCCTTTGGGGATGAAGTAGCCGGCCACAACAGCGTCCGCCATGGACACATGGGGCACGTTGAATGGTGCTATGGGGTGAAGCCGCAGAGCTTCCCTAGCACAGGCTTTAACATATTTGAGCTGCGCGATATCGGATTCTTGAACAAGTCTATCCTTTCCAACCACTCTATCGATTTCTTCCACGGCCTTCTGCATAATCTCGGGTTGATTGATCATTTCTGCCATTGCCCACTCAGCTGCATGCGCTGGATTATCCACTATTTCAATCATCAGTTCCTGCCAGATTGTATATAGTTAATATATATTGAACCCCAAAGAGAAGAACTTCAGAATATATATACGAAATTAGGATAACATATTAGAGCTAAATTCTCACTATGAGTTGGGCTTTG
This sequence comes from Vitis riparia, assembly GCF_004353265.1. Lineage (NCBI taxonomy): Eukaryota > Viridiplantae > Streptophyta > Magnoliopsida > Vitales > Vitaceae > Vitis > Vitis riparia. The sequence continues at coordinate 27,949,300 of NC_048443.1, read as the reverse complement.
ATCTCTTCTACTGATAGCAATGGTTTTCCCTTCGTGTCGCTGATTGTAAGGAAAACATCGAGTATGTCCTCAACCTCCTTCTTCTCCCCATTCCTCCATTGTATTATTCTCTCATCCACTATCGGATCATGATGCTTGTTGATGATGCTCAAAGCCTCTTTTACCATCTTCTCGTGGCCATCTAAGTCGAAGACTCTCAGGCATGGAAGGTAATCAGATGGAGAGAATACATATAGGTAAGCAAGCGTGGTAAAGAGGGAGTTTACGTGTTCTTCTTCTTCAAGTCCAGGCCCTCCATCTTTCCTTCCTTCCCCAAAGTACCTTCTGCTGAACATCATCTTCCTAACCACATTTCCTGTGTATTGTCTGACTGCATTTCTCACATTCACAACCGATGATTCCTTAAAATTATGGCTAGCAATACTAGAGAACATACACTGGTTATAAATGAAGCGGACAAGATTGTCGGCTTCTTCAGTTCTCTTCTGGAGGAGCCACATATGTCTTGCTGGCTTAAGCACCTCAGAAGTGATGATCCTTCTCATCTTCTTCCACTGCTCTCCCCATGGCGAAAGGACTGTGGTCAGGAATCCTCTGCTCAAGTGATCGGACGTCATTGTAATAGGTCTGGATGCAAACACTGCATCATGTTCCTTCAAAAACTCCCTGGCAATCTCAGGCGAAATCACGGGAATGACATGGACATTGCCCAGTTTGATGCATGCGATCTCAGTGTTGAGTTCCTCCAAAAGTCCAAGTATCCACCGGAATACCGGCTTTTTTGTGAATAATTCAGGCAGGTTCCCAACTAATGGCCATGGAGTTGGACCAGGAGGGAGCAGTGGCATTTGCTTGGTGATTAGGGTTTTGGGTTCGAGTTTGTAGAGGATGAGAAAAGCGAAAAAGATAAGGAAAAGGAGCAAGAGGATGAATGGTAAATGAAGATGAAGTGAAGCGAGCTTCAAGGTTTCAGAATTATGAGAGAGCAGGAAGAGGAATGAATTTGGAAATGAAGAAGACATGGTTGAGTTGCAGCTGCTACCCATCATCATTTGTCTCTTGCTGATCTTCAGTACTAGGATTTGCTCTCTCTTTATAGGCAAATGGACTTCCACTATACATGCCTTTCATACTTCCCATCAATGGTAGGATTACTCCTCTTGTACAGTCAAAATCATGTTAGATTTTGGTCCAACAGACAGGGGTGGCATGGTCTGGTAGGATATAAATTGGTATAATATTTAGGGAAATACGGTCGACCCATATCCAAACAATTGAATCTCTTCAGCCTTAATCAATTTGATAATGTAATCTCTTCTCAGTGGTCTTAAGACGATAAAATTTGTGATAACCCAATAAAAAATGGCTCCATTTTGTGACACATGGTAAATGTGAAGGCGCAGAACCATGTGGTTTGGATCCCTCCAAATCCTAATCCTAAGCCCCATTAAAAAAAACCCCACCACTTTTTTGGACACATTTAACAAATGTGCAGGTACATTCTCCCAGATTATTATTATTATTTTCTTCCAAGTGGCGTTGATTTTAGGGAGGAAATTACTTTTTATGAAAAGACCATTGTCTCTCTACGAAAAGAAAAATATTTTAATAATCTCTTACTATTACTTGCAATAAAAATGTGATAACTTCTCATCAAAGATAGGACTAGTCCTTTGGACGGCAATAAATATGGTGTCACACATTGAGGGAATTGAAACGACTTGTGTGGTTGAAAAAATAACAATTTTTTATAATAAGTTTGAAAAATAATTTTCAATTATTTTTAAGAATAAAATTTAATTTAAAAACTCAAATATGAATTAAAATAATTTTCTTAATTTATTCTCCATAAGATACTGTAAATTTATGTAGAATATAAATGTTCTTAAAGTATTTTTTTCAATTGTTTAATCTTAACGCAAAAAACCAATAAAAAAATAGCTGAAAAATCTCAATTTTTTTTTAGAACTAATAAAAGAAATTTACCATCCATCACCTAATAATTGAATTTGTTTAATTTTATTCAATTTGATAATTAAAGAAATTTATTATAGAGTTTAAATATTATGTGTTAGGATATTGACTCTTATTTGTAATTGTTGATAATTTTATTCTTATTAATCTATAGTTAAATCTTTTATATAACGAGTTATCATTCATTAAAGATTTATTGTTGGCTCGATAAAAATGGTACATGTAAGTCTAAAAGGATTTGTACATGCAAGTGATTTGTTTGATGATTAAAATGTTAAAATGGAATGATATTTTTTTTATAAATTAAAAATGCTTAAATAAAATATTTTGGATATAAGTTTTTAATCTTAATATTATAATTTTTAAAAACATCCCTTCACCCTTCGAAGTTGCCCTGTTCGATAAAACGTTTTTTCAGTGAATTCATTAAAATCCGTGGTAGGTGAGGCGGCACCACCTTCTGGCACATCTTTAATGTGAAGGAACTGAAGCCAGAAGTCCGAATCCCACCTAGGCAAAGGTGAATCCTATGATCCTATCTACCATTGTCGGTCATGTTCCGAGACAGATGGTTGGAAGAAGAAGCAGAATTTCATATTTTAAAAAAATAATTAATTTTACATATGATCCCACTACTTCAAAAACATTTTCACATGGTCCATGCATGATGTCAGCGTAGAAAATCAGAACACGATAGTGACACGATATCTTTCATGCCACACGTTGGGAAGTTTGAAATTTGAATGCAACGTAGATGATGTAATAAAAGAAGAAAACGGAAACACTCGATGTTTGTTTTTTTTACTTAATTTTAAATAAAAATTTAATACTTAATAGTATTAAATATTAAATTATTTATTTTTATTAAATATTAAAAAATAAAAAAATTAATATATTATTTTTTTATTTAAAATAAATTATATATTTGGACATTTTCTATTTAATAAAAAATCTATAATAAGTCATGAAAAAGTAAAAAAACAAACCACCTAAATTCTAAAAACAAATTACTTTCACTAAAAAGTAAAAAAAACAAATACTACCTCAATCTGTTAATTAAACTTCTTATGAACCATTTAATTAATTTAAAATTTATAAATGTATTATTTAGTTGCTTTAAATTTCAAGTTCTATTTAATTATAGAATACTTTTAGTATCTATAATGAAACATGTAAAATTTTATTCATCTATTTATTTAATTTTTAATTAAATAACATTTATAATTGATAATATATTTTTATTTTTTAAAATTATAAAAATATAAGTTAATAAATTTATATAGGTTAAACGAGTCAAATCATACACATATCAATTTCACATGGTTAAATAAACATGTTAAACATATCATATATAAGTTAGGCGATAAATAGATCATTTTGATAAGATTAAGTAAACTTGTTATATAATGTTGTAAAGTATTTCAAATTCCTAATTAGTATATCTTCATTTTTTATAAAAACTATTATAAAAAATATTTTATAAGTTGATATGTTATTATAATATTAGTTTTCTTTATAAAATAAGAAGAAGAATATTAGGAATGTCTTTCTGTATGTTATAGATGATGAGGGGAAAAGTAATTAAATAGAGATAAGGTTTTAAAGGCTATATGTGGTGGTTAGAGATGCTTGGTGGAGTTAGAGGAGTTGTGGTTCAAAATATAGATATAAGAAGTGAGGAAACATGACATATTTTGAGAACTCAATTATTGTATTTAGTTTCTATCTTCTATAATATTGTCTATGGTATACTGAAATTATTATTATTTTTTCATTTATGGATGTAGATATGGTTAGTCAAACCATGATAATACCGAGTGTATTCTTATGTAAATTATTTATCTTTATGTTTTTGAGCTAACACTATTTGCATTAAAACTTTCATTCGCATGATAAATGTTAGGGTGAATTCACAATATTTCAACAAACACCAGAATTTTTCTATCATTTCTTTGTGCAAAATTAAATAGATAATAACAACTAGCAGCAATAAATAAATAAATTCATGTAACAAAAAAATAAATCAAATACCATAATTTTTACGTGGAAAACCCTCAAATGCGAAGGGAAAAACCACGAGACCTAATCCAGTTCAAACTTCCACTATCAATGATAATGGGTTACACATGTCATCTCTAGAATAATCTCTAAAGGCTGTCAAATACATCAAAAATACATATAACATTGGATTATACAATCTCTCTTGGTAAAAGAAACAAAGAAAAATTGGAGAAAGTATACAAAAAAAAAATGTTGTTACTATTCACGAACAGTAACACCAGTTCCTGAGCTCAAAATCTGATCTCCACCGTTCATATTGTTCCTATTCGAGTTTTGTTCAGTGATCTTAAGACGATAAAATTTGTGATAACCCAATAAAAAATGGCTCCATTTTGTGACACATGGTAAATGTGAAGGCGCAGAACCATGTGGTTTGGATCCCTCCAAATCCTAATCCTAAGCCCCATTAAAAAAAACCCCACCACTTTTTTGGACACATTTAACAAATGTGCAGGTACATTCTCCCAGATTATTATTATTATTTTCTTCCAAGTGGCGTTGATTTTAGGGAGGAAACTTTTTATGAAAAGACCATTGTCTCTCTACGAAAAGAAAAATATTTTAATTAATCTCTTACTATTACTTGCAATAAAAATGTGATAACTTCTCATCAAAGATAGGACTAGTCCTTTGGACGGCAATAAATATGGTGTCACACATTGAGGGAATTGAAACGACTCGTGTGGTTGAAAAAATAACCATTTTTTATAATAAGTTTGAAAAATAATTTTCAATTATTTTTAAGAATAAAATTTAATTTAAAAACTCAAATATGAATTTTAAATTAATTTTCTTAATTTATTCTCCATAAGATACTGTAAATTTATGTAGAATATAAATGTTCTTAAAGTATTTTTTTCAATTGTTTAATCTTAACGCAAAAAACCAATAAAAAAATAGCTGAAAAATCTCAATTTTTTTTAGAACTAATAAAAGAAATTTACCATCCATCACCTAATAATTGAATTTGTTTAATTTTATTCAATTTGATAATTAAAGAAATTTATTATAGAGTTTAAATATTATGTGTTAGAATATTGACTCTTATTTGTAATTGTTGATAATTTTATTCCTATTAATCTATGGTTTAATCTTTTATATAACGAGTTATGATTCATTAAAGATTTATTGTTGGCTCGATAAAAATGGTACATGTAAGTTTAAAAGGATTTGTTTGATGATTAAAATGTTAAAATGGAATGATATTTTTTCTATAAATTAAAAATACTTAAATAAAATATTTTGGATATAAGTTTTTAATCTTAATATTATAATTTTTAAAAACATCCCTTCACCCTTCGAAGTTGCCCTGTTCGATAAAACGTTTTTTTAGTGAATTCATTAAAATCCGTGGTAGGTGAGGCGGCACCACCTTCTAACACATCTTTAATGTGAAGGAACTGAAGCCAGAAGTCCGAATCCCACCTAGGCAAAGGTGAACCCTATCTACCATTGTCGGTCATGTTCTGAGACAGATGGTTGGAAGAAGAAGCAGAATTTCATATTTAAAAAAAAATAATTAATTTTACATATGATCCCACTACTTTAAAAACATTTTCACATGGTCCATGCATGATGTCAGCGTAGAAAATCAGAACACGATAGTGACACGATATCTTTCATGCCACACGTTGGGAAGCTTGAAATTTGAATGCAACGACAGATGATGTAATAAAAGAAGAAAACGGAAACATGATGTTTGTTTTTTTTTACTTAATTCTGAATAAAAATTTAATACTTAATAATGTTAAATATTAAGTTATTTATTTTTATAATATTTTATTTTTATTAAGTATTAAAAAATAAAAAAATCAATATATTATTATTTTTATTTAAAATAAATTATATATTTTGATTTTTTCTATTTAATAAAAAGTCTATAATAAGTCATGAAAAAGTAGAAAAACAAATCACCTAAATTTTGAAAACAAATTACTTTCAGTAAAAAGTTAAAAAAACACTACAACAAAAATAATTTATGGTATCACTATTTATGGTGTCACTTTTAAAATAATGACACCATATGACTTAAAATTCATAAAGGCGACTATGGACCCCGCATTTTGGCTCATGCGTTTCCCACTCGATGGCGAGCTCGATTTTGATTTGAAAAAATTGATTTTATTTATTGTTTGAAAAATGACTTGGAGTCGCCACTTATTTTTGTTTTATTTTTAAAGGGTAAACAAAATAAGAAAGAAAAACCCTAAGTGTGACTCCTTATTTTGGAAAAGGCGATTTGTGAAAAACCGGATCGGGTTCGGGGGTCAGGTTACTTATCAGGAAGGTACGGTAAAGACCGTAGCACCACTCTAAGTCCCTAAAGTCAGGTCTCTACTAATAAAAGAAGCTGATGTGGCAATTGATGAGTAAATTAATGAAAACCTAGAACGAATTATGCACATACGAGAATCAAAACATGCAAAGAAAATGACTAGGATGCGAGTGGATGTGTACCTGGGCCACGAACAATCAATACGCTATTATAAAAATGAGGTTAGTGCACAATTAAGAACTAATTTCGAGCATGTCGTAGAGTAGAATAACATCAATCATGCATGACAATTAAATCAATCAATCAATCAGTTAATTATAAATTCACGTATGTAGGGCCCCCACCAAAGCCCGTTTTTATTTTGAATGAATTAATTTTGTAAATTCCATTATTTAGAATTACAGAATTTAAATCACGCTTATTTTTAAAACGTTTAAAAACAAAGGAGATGTAGAAATTATTTGCCAGAAGGAAAGATGGCAACAAAGTTTATTAAAAATGGAACTCTCGGGTGATCCTAAAAATTCTAAGGATGAAAGATGGGAAAATTGGAATTATTTGAAAATCATGATTTGAGAAGGATATTTACAAAATGGGATTTGAGAAGACATTTTCAAAATCACATAAGAATAAAACCAAGAATGTCACATGGCCCAAAGATGGCCATGCAAACCATGCAGCAGGGGGTCTGGAGTAGATGACAAATGGACTCTTGAGTCATTTTGTTTGACAAACAGCTTGCTGTCATGGTCTGCATCCATATTGACTATACCCAAACTTGTAGCATTGACCCTGTTCTTCATTGCAATTTTCTTCTTAGCATCTCCTTTACCACCAGTTATTATACTCATGGACTTCAATTCAGCAACCAAACAGCACTGGGCACAAGCCACAAAAGGAGATGATCTTTTCTCTCAGACAAGCATTAAGCATGGCCTTACCAAATCGGTCAATATCATTGTCTGTCACTCCCCATAGATTGGCAACTATAACAGGGGAACCAGCTGATAGATAGGAAAGAAGAGTACCCTGTGGAGTGTATTTCCCATTTAGAGACAATGATCCACTACTGCATCCCATTAGGAGAGTAGCAGCACGATTCTCTAGTTTCTGAATGTCATGACTGGGAATATACTATGCCCCACTTTCCATGGCCAATATATATAAAGAGGTCGTGACTTTTCAAAGCTCCAGCCGAGTCTTCAACCGTGGGTGCAATTCTAGCTTTACACTCCATGTTTTGATCTCTAAACCATTTTTTTCAAATGCAGCTTGTGAGCTGCTGAGATCACCACCAGGATTCGACAAATAAAATACATCCAAGGGATCAATCAACGGACAGGCAGCAACATTCATTAGAGTCTGCTCTTGATGGTAGTGGCTTCTATCAAGTATGGCAGAAATGCTACCAATTAAAGGCATGCGATAAACCTCCTGTGTTCGTAGCATTGGTATGTTATCCCATGGGAGCATCTGTATCTCACAATCTAGCACCAGAATTATAAGTTCCTTATTTGCACTTTCTTCCTCTTCAAGCTCTTCTACTGCTCCAGATATGAACTGGTTGGCCAATGCAGATTTTTTTTCTCTTATCTTGGTAGCAAAGGCACGCAAATACTCTGCACGAACAGCACCAAGCGCATTAACCCACTTTGATCGGTCGACGCGAGCAAAGAGCCGCGAGAAAGGCACAACCGCTGATAACGTTTTCCCTTTACCGAGCATGGCGTAATTGTAGTCCGATTCTCTGTCTACCAGCACTTTCACCGAAATCTGACCCATTTCAGCGCCCTAAAATAGATCAATTTATCCTCACCAATCATAATTTCTTCAATCAGCTTGCAGAGCCCAAGCTTAACCGACTCTGGATTGCCAAAGGTTGATGCAATCTCACCACCAGTTACTAGAGCTAGACTGTTCAATGGCATCAAAATCAGCACGCTCAATTGCAAGTACTCCTGCATCTGAAAATGCTTCTCTTCAGCAACAAATCTCTAGAATCTCTTTCAAAACCATGCTCTCTGGTTCTTCTTAAGCTAAGCTCCCCCCCTTTTACTCTCGCTGCCACCAAAGGAGAATATAGCTTTCTGTATCAATGGCTAACCCAACAGCCGGAGTAGCGGATAACATAAACCAATGCATATGTCTTGTCCACTAAGGTCACAGATTTGGGGTAGTAAGCTAACGCGCAGCCTTCTCATTCTCAAGCACAAGTCAGAACAGGCAATCAATCATCCAGAACAGATCCAGAAATATGAACTAGAGAGCAGAGATATGGGTTGAGGCACCAAAAATAGAGGTGAGAGAGCAAGACAAGACACACTTACTTAAAACCCAATAGATAAGGTGAGCAGAGCCATAGTGGGATCCCCTTTCACGTTGAAATCAAGGGTTCCCCAACCAGTGGTGCAGCAAAACAGGTCATAACAAATATCAAGATGAAAGCATCAACAAAATTCCATCATAGGAGTGAACCATATCCAGATAAACAATGTAAGAGAAAAGTAATATGTCATCACATGCTCGAACAATCGTCCAATGCCCAGAAAATCAGAGATAACCATAGAAAATAGAAGATAAAGAAAACAGAGTCATGAGGGAAAATGATAAAAAAACTACATCGAACGTACCTGGAACTGTCCTCTCAGATTTCCTTTTCTTCCTTGTTAGTCTGCAACTAGCTCAAAAACTCTCTGAAAAACCCTCTCTAGCAGCCTTCCCCTTAGTTCCAGGAATCTTCTCTATCCTAAAGCTCTCTACTACTACTCACAATGTTGTCGCCCATCTCTCCAGAAACATGCTTTATTTTTTCTAGCCTCTCACTCCCAGCAACCTGCCCTGTCTTTTTCCTAGCCTCTCCAAAACTATCCCTCAACTAACACGTCCAAAAAGCACTTTTTTTCTTTTCTTCCCTGCAGCTGGCTTGCTACAGGTAACAGAATGCGCTCCTCTCTGATTCTCTTTGACAGGTGTCCAACTCCCATTCATTCTTCAATTCCACTACTCTGATTCCCAGCAGCCATCTACGAGTCGACAAGTGGCTCATTAAGAGGCCTCCACCTGGTAAGAATGAGTTGCTGGAATAACAAAAAACGAGCCCCATATGGGGGTCTATAGTGACACATCATATAAAAATTTTTAATTAGGATAGATGATATTAATTTTAAGTTTAGTGTCAGTTTTTAAAAAGTGACACCATATAAAATAAAATTTTTAAAATATTATAACTAAATGGGCCCTCTTTGAGAATAATGATAGAATATAAAAAAAAAATTCATTGTTTCCACATTCCCACAATCCAAAAAAATCTCATTCCATAACTCATAACCATAACTTTCTTCCACCTCTCTTCTCACACCCATAGTTCACACACAACTGCTTTTCTCTACTTCATGGACTCTCAGGTAACCCAAAATCTCTTAGATCTATCATTTTTTTTTCTTTTTTTTATTAATGCCAAAATCTTTATTAGCACAACTGATTTACATTCATTGATTTGGTATATTTGTAATGTAGATTGTGTAAATGGTGTTTTTTTTATTGAGTTGCAGGAAAGTAAAAATTAGGTTTAACATTCCACCATATCTTTTGTTTTATTGTTAAATCCATAAATCCCAAAACAAATGAAAATAAGATAAATGAATGATTTTTTAATATCTTTCATACTCAAAATGAAGGATAAATATTTTACAGTATGAAATTTTCTTTTGATCTTACAAGAAATTTCTTTTGATGAGATTTTCTATTTATTTTCTAGGAATTTTATAGTATATTGTGATGAGGATATATATCGGTGATATTTGAAAAATAATTTTTTAGAAAATTATTCTCAATATTGTCATCTCTCACAAAAGGAAAAATGAAATAGTTTCCATATCATGTTAAAGTTGGTTTAGAATGTTGGAATTAACAATGAGAAATTAATTTTATTTTCTATTTATTAATGTAAATGAATTGTTTTTAAAAATTTAAATAGAAATGAAAATTTTTATAATTATAAAAATGATCAAATCTCATATTTTTATTTTTTTTTTAATTCTTTTACATGGTATTATGGTTAATATCTCATCTTGTTCTATTCATTTTTTTTTAATTCTTAAAATACGTTTTTTGTTTTTTATTTTTACCTTATTTTCTTATTGTTTTTATATGCGTTCACCAAAATTTAAAGTAATTTGAGATTGATGATGAAATTTCCCTTTCAAGGTTAAAAAATTTCTATAAAATCCTTTTATTACATAAATTTTCCTTCCATAATTTTTTTTTTTTGAAAAAGATATTTTATAATTTTCTTTTGATTTTCTATTAAATTTCCTTTAATTTGTTTATTTTCTAAGAATATTATAATATGTTGTGATGAAGATATTGGTTGGTAATATTTGGAAAATAATTTTTGAGAAAATTATTCTCAATATTATCATCTCCCTCAAAAGGATTCTAAAAATTTGTTTTATTTTTGTTTTGTTTTCTTATTATTTTTATATGCATTGACCAAATTTTGGAGTAATTTGAGATTGATGATGAAATTTTCCTTTTAAGGTTAGGAAATTTCTATAAAATCCTTTTATTACAAAAAATTTTCCAATCCCTTCCATAAAACTCTTCATTTTCTTCATTTTTTTTTTTTTTTTTTTTTTTCTGAAAAAGATATTTGATAATTTATTGATCTAAAGAATATCAAAAGTAAAATTTAAAATATTGAATATCTTTTCCTTTGATGTTTTTAATCTTTTATTATTTTTATTTGAACATATTTTTCATGTCCAGATTTTTTATTAATTATTTTAATTAGAAAAAATAAATATTAATTGGAGTTATGACTGAAAAATTAATAATTTTTATGAAAGTTTCTTTAATTCTTTCTCATACTAATTTTTCTCTTAACATTTTTTAATAATGAATTAGGTTTTTTGTCTTATATATACAATCTTCAAGCTTGTTATAATATCATGTCCTCTCATATTAGTAGTTGAAAACATTTTTATATTTTGTTACTAAAATTTTATTTTATATAATTGAGATGAAATTTAATGGACATTGTTATTTCACAAAATGAACATTAAAAAATATTGAAATTAAAAAAATCCTTCCAAGAAATAAAAAAATATATAAAAAGAATTAAATGTTAAAAATGATTTTTAAAAGCACAATGAATTATAAAAAAAATAAATTTAAAAAGTGCATATTTTAAGTGGAAGATTACTATTTTCTAAAATTTTAGATTTATTTTTTTATTTTCTAGTTTTGCTTTATTTTTTATTTTCTTGAATTGTTTTCATTTGAGTTCAAATGTGATTGCTTTGTTATGAGATTCATTAAAGAGATAATTGCTGATTCTACAATTATTGTATTAAAGGTTTTACTCATTTAATGAATTGTATTTAGTTTCATACTTCCAATTATTATGATATTAATGTTATTCTCATTTGATTTCAATTTTATGATATATATATATATAAAAACATATTCTCAAGTAGAATTTGATGAAATTAGAGGAGAATTAACTTCGTTTGTGTTATAACTAATCATGAATCATATTGATAAATTATGATCATGCATGGTGAGTCCCTTAATTGTTATATGAATTTTCCATTGGTATTGTATAACATTACTTATTCTTTACAAACTATTTTTATATCAAAATGGGAAAAAGAGAAAATAAAACATTAGTACTTAGATTTGTTTATTTTTTATAACATCAATTAATTTTTATTTTCAATAAAACTCTAAATCTCATTAAACTGTGAAATGCAGGTATACACCCTTGGGAAGACATTATGAAGAATAAAAAGAAAGGAGAAAGAAACAACAACATTTTGGGTTTTTAGATGTGACTCTTATGCCATACATTATAGGACATCAATGTTACTTTATTTGGTATTGAGAATTTTGGGTTTTTGGATGCAACTCTTGTGTCATTTTATGATTAGCCGGTTTTATGTATATGAAATGCAGGTATACATGAATGTTGGAATGCTTAACATTTCTAAATCATATTTTAATATGTATTCACTTTTCTTTTTTAGTTTCGGTGGGTTTGATGTACTATCATTTTGTAAACATTTGATATACAAATATCACTGGATGATACAATGTATTATAGGTTAATCCATAAGCATTACGAACATATAAGTTAAATGTGATATGATTATTATATTTATGGACAAAATATACACAAGTTGATCTTATTTGTTAATAAGCATTACAAAAATCAACAGGCTAATTAATAAAAAACAACCATATATTCTATAATCATTTACAATGATGTGACACCATAACTCAAAGGTGATGCATTTAACGTGACACCATAACTAAAAGGTGATGCATTTAATATGACACCTTATATATCTCATACAACTCTATATCAAATTAAGTATAACTAAAAATATATGGTGTCGCTTCTGAATATGTCACCATTTATCTGCTTTGGTGTCGCTTCCAAATACGTCACCAATTGGTACCCTCTATGGTGTCAGTGGATAAGGTGACGCTATGTTGTAGCGACACCCTATGTTTATAGTGACTCATTATAAATGCCACCATATCTCTTTTTTCTTGTAGTGAAACAAATACTACCTCAATATGTTAATTAAACTTCTTATGAACCATTTAATTAATTTAAAATTTATAAATGTATTATTTAGTTGCTTTAAATTTCAAGTTCTATTTAATTATAGAATACTTTTAGTATCTATAATGAAACATGTAAAATTTTATTCATCTATTTATTTAATTTTTTTAAATTAAATGACATTTATAATTGATAATATATTTTTATTTTTTAAAATTATAAAACTATAAGTTAATAAATTTATATAGGTTAAACGAGTCAAATCATACACATATCAATTTCACATGGTTAAATAAACATGTTAAACATATCATATATAAGTTAGGCGATAAATAGATCATTTTGATATGATTAAGTAAACATGTTATATAATGTTGTAAAGTATTTCAAATTCCTAATTAGTATATCTTTATTTTTTTATAAAAATTATTATAAAAAATATTTTCTAAGTTGATATGTTATTATAATATTAGTTTTCTTTATAGAATAAGAAGAAAGATATTAGAAATGTCTTTCTGTATGTTATAGATGATAAGGGGGAAAAGTCATTAAATAGAGATAAGGTTTTAAAGGCTATATGTGGTGGTTAGAGATGCGTGGTGGAGTTAGAGGAGTTGTGGTTCAAAATGTAGATATAAGAAGTGAGGAAACATGACATATTTTGAGAACCCAATTATTGTATTTAATTTCTATCTTCTATAATATTGTCTATGGTATACTGAAATTATTATTATTTTTTCATTTATGGATGTAGATATGGTTAGTCAAACCATGATAATACTGCGTGTATTCTTATGTAAATTATTTATCTTTATGTTTTTGAGCTAACACTATTTACATTAAAACTTTCATTCGCATGATAAATGTTAGGGTGAATTCACAATATTTCAACAAACACCAGAATTTTTCTATCATTTCTTTGTGCAAAATTAAATAGATAATAACAACTAGCAGCAATAAATAAATAAATTCATGTAACAAAAAAATAAATCAAATACCATAATTTTTACTTGGAAAACCCTCAAATGCGAAGGGAAAAACCATGGGACCTAGTCCAGTTCAAACTTCCACTATCAATGATAATGGGTTACACATGTCATCTCTAGAATAATCTCTAAAGGCTGTCAAATACATCAAAAATACATATAACATTGGATTATACAATCTCTCTTGGTAAAAGAAACAAAGAAAAATTGGAGAAAGTATACAAAAAAAAAATGTTGTTACTATTCACGGACAGTAACACCAGTTCCTGAGCTCAAAATCTGATCTCCACCGTTCATATTGTTCCTATTCGAGTTTTGAACTTTTCCTCCAAATTTCTACTCGATCGATCCACAGAAGAAGCAGGATCAACTTATTGATAAAATTTGGGCAGATGTTTTTTTTTTCTCTCTCTTCTTTTTTTTTTTTTCATTTTTTTTTGTTTTTTAATGTAACTTGGGCTTCAAGCATATGGGGCCCACTCCCCCACATACGAGGGAGCCCAACAACAAATAAATCATAAATGGGTCAACCTGCTAAATAGGTTAGATGGAATGATTCACGTATAAATGGGTTATAAAAATTGGCTAAATAGGATGAGAAAAGAGAAAAGGAAAAGGAAGACGAGCAAGAAAATGAACCGTCAATACAGATGAATTCGAAGTAAAGCAAGCTCTAAGGTTTCAGAATTATGAGAGAGCAGACAGAGTAATGGATTTGGATATGAAGAAGACGTGGTTGAGGTGCAGCCGCTAGTCATCAGCATTGGTCTCTTTCCGATCTTCAGTACTAGGATGAAAATTAATTAATGGTAGGCATGCATTAGAAATCTTCCGTACATTTGCTCTCTTTACAGGCAACATGCAGACCCCCCACATGCCGCATGCAACAAAAATCTTCTCGTCATGAACAGGACAACTTCTTTTGGATGGTCAAGATGTTAGGTTTTGGTACAATTCACGTAGTGCAATTATAGAAGACACCTGTCAAATTTTGGGTTGATTTCATTTATATTTAAAATTTAGAATTAATTTCATCCGCATCCCAATAATGTAGTGTAAATATATTAAGTCATTGTAATTTTAAATTTTATTAATTAACACCCTTAAAAATGTATTTTATTTTAAAGAATAAAACTTGACTTTTAGGAAATTATTAAACACATCTTCCTACAATCCTTTTATTTAAAATTTGTATACAAAATAAAATTTTTGTAAATTCATAAAGCTTGAAAACGATGACTTAATTAAATATACTTGCACCAATTGTGAAAATACGGGAAGAAAAAAAGTCAATCCCATTACTTTTTCAAGACATGTATAACTAATGTATAGGTAAATTATTACATATATGATGGGTTCATTACATTAACCTTCCCTAATATTTTGATTAAATATATTTAATTTTGATTAATTTGAAATTCATCACATACTTGTCTTATTTTGAACGAAAGAGGATGTGAGTGAAAATAACAAATGACAAAAAATAAGAAAGATATTTGATGAAATATCAAACCAATAAGATCGTATATATGTATTTAGTCAAAACATGAAAAAGAGATTAATAAATTAACTCTTATGCTTAATTCATAATTGTATAATTAAAGTTTCAAGTGGGATTTTGAAAAAAATAATATTGTAATTTCAAAAAATATTTTTAAAAATAGTACAATTCAGAAAATATTTTTAAATATATTGTACCCGATAAGAGTTTGATTAGGAGTTGTTTTTTTTAGAAAAATAAATTCAATTAAATTTTGAAATTGTTTTTGAAAGACAACTTCATTTTTAAAACCATATTCCATGATCAAATCAATAATTTCTAATCAACGTATCATGATCTAAATATGCAAAAATTGATTCATGGATCAAATTTCAAGGAAACTTATTATAAAATCTAAACCTCAAAACTTTGGATCAGAACACTGTGAATTTATCTAAAAATAATATAATAAAATATGTATTTAAAACAATATTTGAACCTAATGTATTCTCAAAACTATTTTTGGATAATAAAATTATTGCATAGATAAGAATAGCATGCATGAAAACATTTAATATCAGTAAGACATTATTTTTATATAATTCAAAATTTTCTAAACATAAAAAAAACACGTCTCCCAGTACTTAATGAAATGAACCGAAGCTCAGGCTCAGCTAAATCCACCACATCATCATTCATATGCCGCTCTGGTTTGAACCTTAATGGCGCTTCCCAAACTCTGGGGTTCCTCCCAAGCCCTACCCGGCTCAGCAGGACATGGCTGCCTTTCGGAATGAAGTAGCCGGCTACAACAGCATCCGCCATGGACAAATGGGGGGCATTGAATGGTGCCATGGGGTGAAGCCGCAGAGCTTCTCTCCCAAAGGCCTTAACATATTTGAGCTGCTATTTCAATCATCAGTTCCTGCCAAATTGTATATAGTTAGCCATTGAACCATCAGATCAAAGAAAAACCGTATAATACATAGAGCTAAATTCTCACCATGATTTGGGCTTTGATCTCTTCTACTGAGAGCAATGGCTCTCCCTTTGAGTCCCTAATTGTGATACAAACGTCGAGTATGTCCTCAACCTCCTTTTTCTCCCCATTCCTCCATTGTATTATTCTCTCATCCACTATCGGATCATGATGCTTGTTGATGATGCTCAAAGCCTCTTTTACCATCTTCTGATGTCCATCTAAGTCGAAGACTCTCAAACATGAAAGGTAATCAGATGGAGAGAATGCATGTAGGTAAGCAAGCGAAGTAAAGAGGGAGTTGACATGTTCTTCTTCAAGTCCAGGTCCTCCACGTTTCCTTCCTTCACCAAAGTACCTTCTGCTGAACATCATCTTCCTAACGATATTTCCTGTGTATTGTCTGACTGCATTTCTCACATTCACAACTGATGAGTCCATGAAACTATGAGTACTAGTAGAGGATTTACACTGGTTATAAATGAAGCGGACAAGATTGTCGGCTTCTTCAGTTCTCTTCTGGAGAAGTCACATATGTCTCTCCGGCTTAAGCACCTCAGAAGTGAGGATACTTCTCATCTTCTTCCACTGCTCTCCCCATGGCGAAAGGACTGTGGTCAAGAATCTGCTCAAGTGATGGGACGCCATTGGAATAGGTCAGGATGCAACCACTGCATCATGCTTCTTCAAAAACTCCCTTCCAATCTCAGGCTAAAATCACGGGAATGACATGGACATTGCCCAGTTTGATGCATGCGATCTCATTGTTGAGTTCTTCCTAAAGGCCAAGTATCCACCGGAATGTCGGCCTTTTTTGTGAATAATTCAGGCAGGTTCCCAACTAGGCCATGGAGTTGGACCTGGTGGAGCAGTGGCATTTGCTTGGTGATTAGGGTTTTGGGTTTGAGTTTGTAGAGGATGAGAAAAGCGAAGACGAAAAGGAAAAGGAGCAAGAGGATGAATGGTAAATGACGATGAAGTGAATCCAAGGTTTCAGAATTACGAGAGAGCAGGAAAAGTAATGGGTTTGGAAATGAAGAAGCCATGGTTGAGTTGCAGGTGCTACTCATCATCATTATTCTCTTGCTGATGTTAAGGTGCAGAACAATGGAGTCTGGATCCCTCCGAATCCTAATCCTAAGACCCATCGAAAATGTGAAGGTACCATTCTCCCACACTATTATTATTTATTTCTAAAGTGATGTCGATTAGGGAGGAAACTTCCGAAAGAACATTTCAATCTCTTACTATCACTTTCAATAAAAGTATGATAAATTCTCATCAAAGACAGGACCACTTCTTTGGACAGCAATAAATATGCTGTCACACACTGACAGAAAACAACTTGGGTGTTTTAAAAAAATACTTTTCAATTATTTTCAAGAATTTCATATTAAAATAATAATGATAATTAATTAATTTTACATGCGATCCCACTACTTCAAAAATATCATTGAATATGAATGCATGACGTAAAGGTTTGGAAGTATGATTGCATGTAGATGACGTAATAAAAGAAGAAAAAGGGAAAAAAAACCTACAAAGCAATTTAAAGTAAAATATATATTTTTATTTTTTATTTTATTTTATACATTGATATCTTCTTTCATGTATAATATGTTGGAATTTATATAGGTAAATGGAAATTAAGATTTTTTTTTTTGTTTTTTTGAAAAACATGTTGTTTGTTAATAGATACAATTTATTTTAAATAACGTATCATGTGTTTGTTGTTTTAAGACACAATCCTTTAAAAGATGCCTAATATTTTAAAGACACATCTCTTTTAAATGTTATCATCAAATCTATAAATAGGGACTCTCATGACATATTAATTCATCAATTCTTTTCATTTTTTCTTCTTTTTTGTCATTCAAGTCTTCTTTAACTTCAAGTCTAATCATTTCTTCATTTTACCAAATATTTGGTATTTAAGAGAGTACCAATTATCAAGTGATTCACTATTTCTCATGATTTGAAGTGCTATTATCATTAAAAAGTGATCACTATATCCTAAGAGACAATGACCCATAAACAATAAGCACCTGAGTGGGACAAATTCGTCTTAAGGTCATAGAGTCAAACTATCAACCTTATTTGTGAGTTTCAATTTTCTACTTCATTTTATTTGTATATTTATTATACACACTTATTATCCATATATTTTAAGTGATCTGGATAACATAATATTTATTTTTTTTATATTAGCTGTTTTAAATAGTGTTATACATATCTAGGAGTTGAATTCATTTTTAACTCCAAATTTTAAGATATGGGGGAATTGGTCAAACAGGTTCAAAATTTAAATACCAATGTAGCGATCCCAATTCCCACATAATAAGAGAAAAATAAAATACCATTAAAATATCTTTAATGATAACTTCCTATCTATCATATATACTGGTGGGATTTTTCCATAAATTAATTTATGATTAAAAAAAAAAGTAATTTGTGGTAGGATATTTTTTTCTGCAAAAAAAATTATTTGTAGCCAGTTTGTTATTATAAGTCCATGAACATCTGGTATCCACACAGTTAATAAAAGATCGAAGCTTATCATCTATAATAATAAACTGATATAATAAGGTAGATGATTGACCATCATCCTAGGAGTCTTTTCTTAATCAATTTGATAATATCATATAGTTAATTACAATGGAATCCCTTTGTAATCAATATGATGTTACCTTATTAATGATTATCTTAACAATGAAGTCTTTTTTTTAATCATTTTGATAATTACAATGTAATCTCTTTGTAGTCAATTGATAACATCATATGACTTTAGAGGTATAGGTTAGCTGAAATATATGGAAAAAAACTACTCAAAATTTGGTCAATGTAATACCAATACCCGTACATTGATCCTTTTTATTAGGTAAAGGATACCTAATCCATTGAGGAACCTCATTTAAAGGCTTGTAGTTGATTATAAGTCTTGAGGCACCTCTTTCAATCTTAGCAAATGCCCAAATGGAACAGTGAATATAATCTTATATTTATCTTTTTCTTGACTTTTAATTTTTCAAAATCTTGATTTTAAATCAAATTTTGAAAAGATTAAAGCCTTATGAAGGCAACCAATAAAATCCTTTTTATTACGTAAAGGATACCTAATCCATTGAAGAACCTCATTTAAAGGCTTGTAGTTGATTACAAGTCTTGGGCCACCTGGAACTCCCTTACTAACTCAACTCTATCCTTTGATGGTGAATTTCTTCTAATTAATGAAAGTTCTTCATCATATGATAGTTCTTCTTCACAATCATCATGTGATTGTATGAAAAACTGAAGTATCAACTATGTGTCAAACATGAATGGAGTGTGATGCCTTTGATCATTAAATTTGGTTACAATTCCTTCATCACTTACTCAATTGGTTTAATTTGGTTGTGCCTTGGTAAATTTCAAATCTTAAGAATTTAATCCTGCTTTGAAATAGTTTGATCTTAGGGGTAGAAATTACTAGTCCATTATCTTTGACAATTTTTTGAAAGATTTGTATATGCTTGAAGTGTTGATCAATAGAATTTGAAAAATATAAGAACATTATCAATGTATACAATGGTAAAGCTTGTATAGGGATTGAAAATGTTATTAACCATTATCTTAACAATGAAGTCTTTTTTTAATCATTTTGATAATTACAATGTTTGATAACATCATATGACTTTAGAGGTCTAAGTTAGATGACCCATTAAAATACGTCATGTTTGGGGTGGAATATTATGTCAACGATTTTAAAAAGAAATATATCATATGACAAAAAAGTGGGTTTTGAAAATTTCACTCATTAACAAGAGATTCTAAAAAGGAAATTTAAAATTTTATCAAATGTCTAAGGTTCTAAGAAAGCAATTCCAAACATTAAGAAGTGCTACTTATGACCTCTTTCAAAATCAAATGCGTAATGTAAAGTTGGACAACGTTTGTGAACATATTTAGGAGTCAACTCAGAAGTTTAGGATAGAAGAGTAAACTTAGAAGGATGTAAGATTGGGGAAAGTTAGGTTTTGGGTTGTTGATGTGAAAAATATATAGTTTTGAAAACTCAATTTTACGTATTTCAAAATTGATAATGTAATTAGAAAATATTTGGAGAATCATGCACTTTCAGCTTATGTGTATTTCAATGCCAAAAATACCCTTCACCTTGCTAGCTAAGCGTTCCACATTTGAAAATTCAAAAAAGAAAAACCCTTCGAATCTAAAACTCAAAGTTATCATATTTGCAAAAGACCCAACCCAATAAACTTTGAAATTTGGGGAAACTCTTTGTCACTTCCTCTCATTTTGCCCTAACCCGATCTGCATTTTCATCAAAGGTGGAATATTTTTAAGGTTTCTGGAAACCGAAGTGGAGCTTCCTCTTCCTTTGGATTAATCGTAGGTGAGTTTTCCATTTAAGGATTCGTTTGGCTGTTGAGAAAATATTGGGGCCGAAGGTTGTTTTGCATTGTTCACGACCTGTGATTTAGAATATTTGGGATTTTTTTTTTGTTATCTTAAATTTTTATGTTTACAAGACGGATGTTTGTGGGGGATCGTTGAGGAAAAAAAAATTTACATATTAATAGTTTTGAGAGAAACGAATGGGAGAGTAGAGAAGTTGCAGGAGATGAGGGTGGTGCTGGCCAACATGTTGGGCCAAGGATACGATGAAATTCACACAGAAAGTTGTTCGGGTCGGGTTTCTTTGTGATTTGAGAATGAGTTCAAGTTTCAAATTGTTCTGCTCACATGGGAGGATTTGCTGATGACATGGAGAGATTTAGGGGCAATATGGGAAGGAGAAAAAATAAATAGTAGATAGTGCACGTTTTGGATATTACTTTACATATTAATAGTTGGATCTCATATTTTGTATATTTAGGTTATCAAAACTATATATTTTTCACATCAACAACCAAAAACCTAACTTTCCTTATATTTTGATGTAGGCACGCATGACATATACACTTCAATGAAAGGAAAAAAAAGAAAAAAAAAAAAGAAAAAAAAGAAAAAAAAAACCACTACAAATCAATTAAAATACAAATATTTTTTATAATATTTTTTTTAAAAATTTATATTAAATTTGGTCTAAAAAACATTTTCCAGTTTTTATTTTCTAAAAATTATTTTATTTTATCTTTTTTATTAATTATTTTTAGTAAATAAAATTTATAAAATCTTACTTGGTATTGAGTTTTTATTAATGTAAAAAATGGTTTAGAAAATATAATTAAAATTTTATATAATACACATGTTATTATATAAAGTATATTATCATATTACATTTATTTATTATTCTTTTTATTTTTAGAAATACCTTTATAGCTTCTCACTATTATAAAATTAAAATATCAAGGACACAAACTTTTAGCTTTAACAACACATAATATGATTTATATAGTTTCTGAGATAAAACAAATAAAAATTATGATAATAAAAGTGAAATATAATGACATATCATTTTTCATATATCTTTGTATCCCCAAAGCATCATGTGATAAGTGGAGAAGAAAAGAAAATTGGATGAGAGCATTTATCTTTATTAACTCATAAATCCTTATTTATACGCTCTACTCATCAAGCTTCGGAATGGATGAAGTTTTAATCAATTCCCATACATGGAAGCATGCAAGCGTGGTTTTGCATGAGCATGGAGAGGCTTGGCTAGAAAGAGGTCGTTCATTGATTCTGTGAGGTCAATTTGGTCCTGGTTCGGTGGCACACTCCACGAAAAACATTGAAGGAGTCTCGCCAAGAGTGTAACTGTCAAGGCCGTCCCTAAGGCAGTTCCAGGGCACCCGCGTCTCCCAGTACTAAATGAAATGAACCGAAGCTCAGGCTCAGCTAAATCCACCACTTCATCATTCATATGCCGCTCTGGTTTAAACTTTAATGGCTCTTCCCACACTCTAGGGTTCCGTCCAAGCCCTACCCGGCTCAGCAGGACATGGCTGCCTTTGGGGATGAAGTAGCCGGCCACAACAGCGTCCGCCATGGACACATGGGGCACGTTGAATGGTGCTATGGGGTGAAGCCGCAGAGCTTCCCTAGCACAGGCTTTAACATATTTGAGCTGCGCGATATCGGATTCTTGAACAAGTCTATCCTTTCCAACCACTCTATCGATTTCTTCCACGGCCTTCTGCATAATCTCGGGTTGATTGATCATTTCTGCCATTGCCCACTCAGCTGCATGCGCTGGATTATCCACTATTTCAATCATCAGTTCCTGCCAGATTGTATATAGTTAATATATATTGAACCCCAAAGAGAAGAACTTCAGAATATATATACGAAATTAAGATAACATATTAGAGCTAAATTCTCACTATGAGTTGGGCTTTGATCTCTTCTACTGATAGCAATGGTTTTCCCTTCGTGTCGCTGATTGTAAGGAAAACATCGAGTATGTCCTCAACCTCCTTCTTCTCCCCATTCCTCCATTGTATTATTCTCTCATCCACTATCGGATCATGATGCTTGTTGATGATGCTCAAAGCCTCTTTTACCATCTTCTCGTGGCCATCTAAGTCGAAGACTCTCAGGCATGGAAGGTAATCAGATGGAGAGAATACATATAGGTAAGCAAGAGTGGTAAAGAGGGAGTTTACGTGTTCTTCTTCTTCAAGTCCAGGCCCTCCATCTTTCCTTCCTTCCCCAAAGTACCTTCTGCTGAACATCATCTTCCTAACCACATTTCCTGTGTATTGTCTGACTGCAGTTCTCACATTCACAACCGATGATTCCGTAAAATTATGGCTAGTAATACTAGAGAACTTACACTGGTTATAAATGAAGCGGACAAGATTGTCGGCTTCTTCAGTTCTCTTCTGGAGGAGCCACATATGTCTTGCTGGCTTAAGCACCTCAGAAGTGATGATCCTTCTCATCTTCTTCCACTGCTCTCCCCATGGCGAAAGGACTGTGGTCAGGAATCCTCTGCTCAAGTGATCGGACGTCATTGTAATAGGTCTGGATGCAAACACTGCATCATGTTCCTTCAAAAACTCCCTGGCAATCTCAGGCGAAATCACGGGAATGACATGGACATTGCCCAGTTTGATGCATGCGATCTCAGTGTTGAGTTCCTCCAAAAGTCCAAGTATCCACCGGAATACCGGCTTTTTTGTGAATAATTCAGGCAGGTTCCCAACTAATGGCCATGGAGTTGGACCAGGAGGGAGCAGTGGCATTTGCTTGGTGATTAGGGTTTTGGGTTCGAGTTTGTAGAGGATGAGAAAAGCGAAAAAGATAAGGAAAAGGAGCAAGAGGATGAATGGTAAATGAAGATGAAGTGAAGCGAGCTTCAAGGTTTCAGAATTATGAGAGAGCAGGAAGAGGAATGAATTTGGAAATGAAGAAGACATGGTTGAGTTGCAGCTGCTACCCATCATCATTTGTCTCTTGCTGATCTTCAGTACTAGGATTTGCTCCCTCTTTATAGGCAAATGGACTTCCACTATACATGCCTTTCATACTTCCCATCAATGGTAGGATTACTCCTCTTGTACAGTCAAAATCATGTTAGATTTTGGTCCAACAGACAGGGGTGGCATGGTCTGGTAGGATAAATTGGTATAATATTTAGGGAAATACGGTCGACCCATATCCAAACAATTGAATTTGATAATGTAATCTCTTGTCAGTGATCTTAAGAGGATAAAATTTGTTCTAACCCAATAAAAAATGGCTCCATTTTGTGACACGGTAAATGTGAAGGCGGAGAACCATGTGGTTTGGATCCCTCCTAATCCTAATCCTAAGCCCCATTAAAAAAATCCCACCACTTTTTTGGTCACATATAACAAATGTGCAGGTACATTCCCCCACATTATTATTATTTTCTTCCAAGTGGCGTACGTTGATTTTAGGGAGGAAATCTCTATGAAAAGAAAAACATTTTAATTAATCTCTTACTATTACTTGCAATAAAAATGTGATAAATTATCATCAATTATTACTATTACTATTACAAGTCCTTTGGATGGCAATAAATATGTTGTCACACATAGAGGGAAAACGACTTATGTAGTTTAAAAAATAGCAATTTTTAAAAATAATTTAAAAAAATAGTTTTTAATTATTTTCAAGAATAAAATTTTATTTTAAAACTCAAACATAAATTAATATAATTTTCTCAATTTATTCTTACGCCGAATATAAACATTTTTGAAATATTTTTAATTTTTTAATCTTAATGCATAAAACCTATGAAAAATAGCTGAAAACATCTTAATTTTTTTAAAATTAATCTATTTTCATAACAAATTTGAAAAAACTAATTTCAATTAAACTTTTGCAAACATTATTTTTAAATTTGAAAACATTTTTCTATTCATACTAAATACACCCATAACTTCTACTTTAGTTGTTTTAAAAGGTGTTGTCAATTAAATTAGAAAATAAGATTTTCTTTCTTTTTTTGATAATTTTTTGCTTTTTCAAGGTCTTTGAGAAGTAGCTTTTTGTGTCAACATTTTCCAATCTTCTCTGGACTCAAGCATTCATAGAGCTAATAGAAGAAATTTATCATCCGTCACCTAATGATTGAGTTTGTTTAATTTGATTCAATTTGACAATTAAAGAAATTTATCACAAAGTTTAAATATCGAGTTTTCTTTATAATTTTCGATAATTTTGTTTCTATTCATATTAGCTCAAGAAGCTTTTTACATAGTGAGTTATTGTCCACTAAAGATTCGATGTTATCATTGGCTTAATAAATAAAAAAACTGTAAGTCTAAAAATTAATTAATTAATTTTACATATGATCCCACTACAAAAATATTTATCACATGATCAATGCATGGTTCAACGTAAGATATCACAACACGGAAGTGACACGTTTGGAAGTTTGAAAGTTTGAATGAAACTTATGTAGATGATATGTAAACACGGTCTCAATCCATTGAACTTCTTAAGAACCATTTAATTAATTTAAAATTTATAAATGTATTATTTAGTTGATTTAATTTTGAAGTTCAATTTAATTATAGAATATTTTTAGTATTTATAATGATATATGAAATTTTATTTATCTATTATTTGATTTTTTTAATTAAATGACATTAATAATTATTTTTTTAAAAAATTATAAAAATATAAGTTGAGAAATTCATATAGGTTAAATGAGTCAGATCATATACGGATCAATTTCACATGGTTAATTAAACATGTTAAACATATCATATATAAGTTTATATAAGTTAGGTGATAAATGGATTATTTTAATATCATTACGTAAACAAGTTATATAATGTTGTAAAGTGTTCAAAATTCTTAATTAGTATAAATTCATTTTTGTAAAAATTATTGTATAAAATATTTTCTAAGTCGATATGATATTATAATAATAGTTTTTTTTTTCTTTTTATAGAATAAGCAGAAAGATATTAGGAATATCTTTCTATATATTATAAGTGATGAGTGGAAAAGTCATTAAATAGAGATAAGGTTGTAAAGGCTGATGGATAGAAGCGTTTAATGGAGGTAGATGAGTTGTGGTTAAAAATGCAAATATAAGGAATGGAAAAATATGAGATATTTCGAAAATTCAATAATTCAATTTAGTTTTTGTCTTATGTAATATTGTCTATAATATAATATAATTATTCTCTTTCATTTATCGATATAGATATGGTTAGTCAATCTCGCATGTATTTCAATGCAAATTATTTATTTTTGTATTTTTTAATTAATATTATTTGCATTAAAACTTTCATTTACACAACAAATAAATCATAAATGGGTCAACTTGCTAAATAGGTTAGATGGATTGATTCGAGTTTAAACGGGTTATCAAAATTGATATGGCTAAATAGGATGAGAAAAGCGAAAACGAGCAAGAAAATGGATGGTAAATGCAGATGAATTCGAAGTAAAGCAAGTTCCAAGGTTTCAAAATTATGAGAGACCTCCCATACATTTGCTCTCTCATTAGGCAAATGAACTTCCACATGCATGTAGACCCCCCAGATGTTGACTTTCGAAATCAAAGTAATAATTTTATTTTAATAATTTCTTCAAATCTTTTGAGATATTGTATGACTGTTGCGAGAGACTTGCAGTCTTCCATACATCATGTATCATTATTATCTTGGGCTCAAAGGTTGAAATTTTTTAAAGAACTTTCCACATGCAGTAATTCTCGTCATGAACACAACTTCTTGTGGACCCCCCAGATGTTGGGTTTTGGTACAATTGACGTAGTGCAATTATAGAAAACACCAATAAAATTTTGGGTTGATTTCATTTACATTTAAAATTTAGGATTAATTTCATCCGCATCCCAATAAATTTAAAAATTTTATATTTTAATAAATATTTTTTTTAAATAAAAAGACAACTTAATTTTTGTGGTGAGGAGAAGCCCAATTTTGTGGACAAAAAAATATTTGTACATGTGACCTCTACTTTAAAGATACCTATTAGTGAATGAACTTATAATATTCAATAAATGAAACAAGAGTTTCATCAAAATAAATATCTATAAGGTTTAATAAATGTTTATTATAAAAAAAGAGTTAAAATCAATAAAAAATTACTAATCACTATTGAAAACCCAACTTAACAAGTTATATATACTAGCAATGACAATAAATATAATATAATAGAAAAAATATGTACAAAAGAATTTAAAGTTATATATTTTTTAAACCTCTCGTATATTTGATTTCGTAAGTGTTGAATAATTAATAAGTAAAATAAATAAAAACCATAATTCATGATTGAATTAATAATTTATATTCAACATGTTCTGATCTAAATATACAAAAATTGATTCATAAATCAAAATTTCAAGGAAACTTATTATAAAATTAAAAGGATCTTGCAATGTGTACATACCTCAAAACTTTAGATAAGATCCCGTGAATTGATATAAAAATAATATAATAAAATATATATTTCAAACAATATTTCAATCTAATGTATTCTCAAAACTATTATTGGATTATAAAATTATTACATTGATAAGAACAGCATGAATGGCAACATTTAATATTAATAAGATATATTATTTTTATATAATTCAAAATTTTTTAAACATAAGAAACATAGATTAGTGACATATTTTTTAAATTTCATCATATATTTTTTTATTATTTTGAATTAAAAAAGATGTGAATAAAAATAACATATGACAAGAATATGAGAAATATTTGATAAAATTTTAAATTAATTAAATTTATAATTTAAAAAATATTTTCAAAATTATTAATTTCAATATATGAACAAGAGTTACAAAGAAAATAATTTTGAAACTATGATATTTTAATAAATATATTTTTGTTAAATGCCTTAATTTTGGTGGTGGGGAGAGGCCGAATTTTATGTGGACCAAAAACACCGAGCACATGTGACCACTACTTTAAAGATCAGATAATATGGGGCTGGAAAATCACAACACGTCAGGCAGTAGGCACGCATTCTTCATGTGACACGTTTGGATGTTTGATGCCATGTGGAAAATCATGAGTAGTTGACTCATTACATTTTATTTTATTTTTTAATTCATTTTTTTTGTAAGGTTCTACCCAAGACATCTCACCAAATGCAATAAAAAAATCATCTCTATCATGAAAGAAGATTAAGAAGTAAAATACCTACCAATACTATTGAAACATAAATTACGATAATTTTTAAAATTAAATTTTCTAGTATTTTTTGGAAAATTTGATCATCAAATGATTAATTTTAAATTATAAATATTTTTTTAATTAAACAATATGTTGTTCTATTTACTTCTCTATAAATATGACGATAATCATAAATATTTAGACGTAAAATATTGAATAGTACTAATAAATTAAAATATCAAAACATTTGGAAGAATGATCTAAAATATCAAGATCGAAGAATTGAATGTGGGTGTACTATTTTTGTATTTATTAGTACACTATACACCCATTTAACAACATGAAAGACTTTTTTTCATTTAATTAAATTCGGATTAAATTAAAAAATCAAGTCGTTTTTTAAACAAAACTCACCGTGGCAAAAGCAGAATCTCAAAGACCCATAATTTGCCACCAAGTAATAATTCAAATTGCTCAAAAATAGAAATTTCTATTTTTTTTAGTCAAATCCTATAAAAAGTTTATATATTTTTCCTAGTAGGAATTTCTATTTAGTTAAGTATAAGTATATTTAAATAGAAGATTATGTAATATTTGAATAAAAAAGAGGGGCGAAATGTAATAAAATTTTTAATTCTTCCTAATTTCATATTCTTTGTAATAATTGTTTATGTTTATCTAACAACACTATTACTCCAAAAAATTGGAAACAAAATCATACAAAAAAATGGTAAGTGGAATGTATTTATTTCACGTCCTTCGACTCAATAAAGACAATTATAACGATTGGAATATAAAGATAAGGGTTTTGCTTAGTTCACAAAGACACATGGAAGTTTATAGAGAAAGACCACAAAAAGTCATAAGATGAAACCACTATATCTCCAAATCAAAAATAATTTTTTAAAAGATATAAGGAAGGGAAACAAAAACGCTTTTACCATCTTCTATCAAATAAGGAATGAAAATAGTTTTGAAAAGATTTTAAGTACAATTACTTCCAAAGAATTTTAGAAGATAAGGTATGAATAATTTGTATTCAAACTCTGAGTGGAGAATAAGAGAAGTATTTCATAAAATTTCAAATTAGTAGTTGTGTGGATTCTTTGAGGTCAATCTGCTCGTGGTTGTGTGGCGCACTCCATGAAAAACCTTGAAGGAGCCTTGCCAAGAGTGTAACTGTCAATGCTGTCCCCAGGGCAGTTCCAAAGCACCATTGTCTCCTAGTACTAAATGAAATGAATCGAAGCTCAGGCTCAGCTAAATCCAACACATCATCATTCATATGCCGCTCTGGTTTGAACCTTAATGGCTCTTCCCAAACTTTGGGGTTCCGCCCAAGCCTTACCTGGTTCAGTAGGACATGACTGCCTTTAGGGATGAAGTAGCCGGCTACAATAGCATCCGCCATGGACAGATGGGGGTCATTGAATGATGCCATGGGGTGAAGACGCATAGCTTCTCTTCCACATGCCTTAACATATTTGAGCTGCATAATATTGAATTCTTGAACAAGTCTCTCATTTCCAACCACTCTATCGATTTCTTCCATGACCTTCTGCATAATCTCGGGTTAATTGATCATTTCGGCCTGGTAGACAATACCTAGTTGATCAACAAGAAGAAGAAGACTCAAGCCACAAACCAAGATCAACTACAACAAACCAAAGTCTGTTAAGAATGCCTTGAAGTAGGAGGTTAGTTAGTTAGGTTGTTGTCAATATAAATATAAAAAAATCAATGTACAAGTACTTGATATTTTTTTCTAATACAATAAGAAATATTCATTTTCTACAACCCAGTTTCTGAAATTTTCATGGTATTCGAGCTTTGGTATTTTCTTGACAAGACTTCTTCTTCATATCAGTTTCAATTTTTCTTAGGCAACCTACATTCTATTCATGATGAGTTCAACATAGTCATTAGGGTTACAAGCTGGTGCTTTACCTTCATTCACCGGTGTTACTCAAACAATGCAGATACTGAATCATGCACTGCCGATCAAACTTGATAAAAATAATTACGTTCTTTGGAGAACACAAATGAAGAACGTTATCTTTGCCAGTGGCTTTGAAGATCATATTGAGGGTTTGAAAATTTGTCCACCTCAAATAACAAGTTCTGGAGAAACAAACCCATATTTTATTTTGTGGCGACGATTCGATCACATGATTCTCAGCTGGATCTACTCCTCACTCATTCCTAAAATCATGGTCCGAATAGTTGCCTATCAATCCTCTCATGTAGCCTTGTTTGCTTTAGAATGAATCTTTTCAACTTCCTCAAGGGCTAGGGTGATGCAACTACGCCTAGAGTTCCAAACCACAAGAAAAGGGTCATTGACAATGATGGAATATATTCTTAAACTAAAGAATTTGGAGGATAATTTAGCGGCCATTGGAGAACCTATGACCGATAGAGATCAGATTCTCCAACTTCTTGGAGGTCTTGGGGTAGACTACAACTCGATAGTAGCCTCTCTTACAGTACGTGAAGATGAGATGTCTTTCCACTCTGTACACAACATTTTACTCACCCGTGAACAACGACTTGGCTTTTAGAATTTAGTTGTAGAAGATAACATCATCTCTACTAATCTTGCTACACCACAATATCAACATTTTAACAATAAAATATCGTCCAACAGAAATCCCTCTGGTCAAAATAGGCAGTCTGGGTTCAACATAAGAAGAGATACAAATGGTGGGTGCTCCCAATCATCTTAGAATCGACCATAGTGCCAGCTTTGTGGCAAGTTTGGCCATACTATGGTTCGTTGCTACCATAGATTTGATATTAACTTCCAAGGCTACAACCCTAATATGGACACTGTTCAAACCAATAAACCAAATGGCAAGAATCCAGTGCAAGCTATGATGGCATCTCTTTCCACCATACCCGATGAGGCATGGTTTTTTGACACTAGTGCTACACATCACCTACCACAAAGTGTTGATACACTTTCAAATGTACGACCATACATGGGTAATGACAAGGTGGTCGTTGGGAATGGTAAGCACCTTCGTATTTTACATACAAGCACTACCTTATTTGATTCATCTTCTAAAACCTTTCAGCTAAAACAAGTACTTCACGTTCCTTATATTCCTACTAATCTCATTAGTGTCTCACAATTTTGTGTCGATAATTATACTTTTTTTGAGTTTCATCCTCAGTTATTTTTTGTCAAAGATCAGGTCACCAAGAAGATACTTTTTCAATGACGTCTTGAACATGACTTATATAGATTCCCTGCCAAATTTGTGTCTTCACTTGCAACCTTTGTTTCTTCTAGCTATGACAAGTCTTCCAATCTTTCTTTAACAACCACAACTACACTTTGGCATTCTCATCCTCTAGTTGAAACACGTTCTTACCTTTTGTAATATTTCACATCAATGCCATAAAAACAATGTCAGTTATGCTTGTTAATTTGCAAAAAGTCATAAATTGTCTTTCAATGTGTCTGTTTCTAGAGCTTATCATCATCTAGCTTTACTTCATACTAATCTTTTGGGTTTTGCTTCCATTTCATCCACAACTGGTGCACGCTACTTTGTCTTGTTTGTTGATGATTTTTCTCGTTTTTCTTGGATTTCTCCATTACATAACACAGATCAAGCATTATTTGTATTCATAAAATTCAAAAATCTAGTTGAAAATCGGTTTAATTCTCGAATATAATGTTTATGGTATGATAATTGTGGTGAATTTAAATCATTTTCTTCATATCTTGCTACGCGTGGTATTAAAAGTCAGTTTTCTTGTCCATACACACCTGAACAGAATGGTCAAGCAGAGCGCAAATTACGACAAATAATTGACACTAGTCTTGCTTTATTAGCCATTGCATTTTTACCTTTCAAGTTTTGGCTATATGCATTTCATATAACTATTTTCCTTATTAATCAACTACCTATTAAGGCTGTCAATTATCAATCTTCCTTTCAATTTTTTTTTTTGGCAAATCACCAAATTATCACATCCTTAAAATTTTCAGTTGCTTATGCTACCCTTATATTCGACCATACAACAAAAATAAACTCTCTTATCGCTCTAGTCGATGCGTTTTCCTTGGCTATAGTTCCGATCACAAAGGATATATGTGTCTTAACACCCTATTAAGTCGTCTCTATGTTACTAGACATGTTGTGTTTCATGAAACAGTGTTCCCATTTTAGTCTACTCCTGATCAATCCTCATCTATGCTTCTCATCCTTAATCCAACCCTTCTTTCTTGCTTATCTTCTCTCGTGTCCTCACTACATTCACATACAAGTTCTTCCACCTCAAACCCAACATTAACTAATATGCCTTCCTCCACTACTTCTTTACTAGACCTGATACAAGTTCTTTTTATTGACATCTCCACCTCTAAACCTCAATTTATTAATCAGCATCCCATGGTCACGTGTGCAAAGAATGGCATTAGCCAAAAGAAGGCCTACTTATAATCTCATATTTTTGAACCTACTACATTTACACAGGTTGTTAAAGATTCAAATTGGATTCTTGCCATGGAAAAAGAGTTTTCTATTCTCCAAAGAAACAACACATGGCATCCTGTTCCACCGTCCTCTAATAGCAATATAATTGGTTGTAAATGGGTCTACAAACTCAAATATAAGCCCGATGGAATAGTTGATTGCCATAAGGCCCGGTTAGTTGCACAAGGATTTACTCAAACTCTAGGTCTCGATTGTTTTGAGACTTTTAGTCTAGTTGTCAAGGCCTCTACTATCCACATTATATTTGTAGTTGCACTTTCATTTAATTGCTCGGTTCACCAACTTGATGTTCAGAATGTCTTTCTCCATGGAGGTCTTGAAGAACATGTGTATATACATCAACTCCCTGACTTTATCAATTCTCAATTTCCTTCTCATGTTTGCAAGCTTAACAAGGCTTTATATGGCCTTAAGTAGCCCCCCCGGGCATGGTATACCAAACTCAACATTTCACTTCTTGGATGATGATTTCAAGCTTCTCGAGCTGATAGCTCAATGTTTACTCATCATTCAACACATGATGTTTTTATTTTGCTCATTTATGTAGACGACATGTATACTAGTTACCGGAAGCAACTCAGCTTAGGTTTTCTCCTTTATTACTCGTCTCAACTCCTCTTTTGCTCTTCGTGAGTTGGGCTATGTCAATTATTTTTTGGTCATCTTAGTCAACACAACCATGCTAGACTCTAAGCCTGCTACTACTCTAGAATTGTTAAGACAAACGTTATCTCATCTTGATGGTGAACCTCTCTCAGATGCCACCTTATATCGAAGCACAATTGGTGTACTTCAATACCTTACCCTTACCAGACCGAACATTTCCTCTGCCTTTAATAAAGCCTGTTAGTTCATGGCTACACCCACCATTACTCACTAACTTGTTATAAAACGAATTTTGCGATATCTCAAGGGCACTTTATCCTATGGCATTTAGATGTAGTAATCTACTTCGTTGGTTATTCATGGATATATTGATGTTGATTGGTCATCTTGTCCAGATGACAGAAGAAGCATCGATGGCTAGGACATCTTCCTTGGTCTGAAATTAGTGTCGCGGTCCTCCAACAAACAAAAGGTTATGTCTCGCAGCAGTACACAATCTGAGTATCATGTTCTTGCATATGCTACTTTGGAGATTATTTGGATCCAATCTATTTTATAGGAAATCTGTCTCTTTTCTTCATTTCTACCTCTACTTTGGTGTGATAATAAAAGTGCAGCTTACTTGGCTGCTAATCTAGTGTTTCATGCTAGGATCAAACTCATTGAGCTGGATCTACACTTTATACGGGATCAAGTTCTTCATAAACAACTCGTTATTCATTATATTCCTTCATCCAAATAGGTTACTGACATTTTCACTAAACATATTTCAAGCTCCCAGTTTCTTAGTTTCATAATGAAACTCTCTGTTGTTCCTCACTTATGAGCTTGCGGGGGGATGATAAACAATACCTAGCTGATCAACAAGAAGAAGACTCAAGCTGCAAATGTAGGAAGATTGTAAATAATTTTTATTTTTATTTTATTCTATTAGTCTTATATTTTTGGGAAGAGTTTTATTGAGAATTATTTTTATTTTTATTTTATTCTATTAATCTTATATTTTTTGGAAGAGTCCTATTGGGATTGTGCTAGTGGAGTCACATTCCACTTATAAGTAGATTCCTCTTCCACTTTGAGTCATGTTCTTATTACAAGTAGAGTCCCATTGGGATTGTGTTAATGGCCTATAAAAGCAGGTGACCCTTCACTCTCTATATATGAATACCAATTTTTTAGAAAGTTTTTCAGAGAGTCTTTCATACATATATCTGGAGGAATTTTTTCAGAACCAAACTGTACAAATCTCGCTTACAGAGTGCACCCAAGGAGAGATCTGGCTATTGAATCCTGGAAGTAAGTCACTGGTACCCTAGTGCACCAAGTTCTTCTTCGAGGAGGGTGGATCTATTTCAAGGATAGCGTTTGTCATACCTCAGCCGATAAGTTTTTCTTCTTATTCATTATGTTCTTTGTTTGTGTTTTTTGGGATAGTATTTTGTTTCCATACCTTTAAATCCAACAATCTTGAAATATATCCAAATGGAAACTTCCCTAGTTCACACCCGTCTTGACAAATCTAAAATTGATCCCTTCAATGGGACATTCTTTAAGAGATGACAGGAAAGAGTTTTCTCTGCAATTGATGTAGTGAACTTGGGACACATTTTGACTGACCTAAAACCAGAAGATAGTTCTCATATGTTACCAACATGAGAAATTGGAAATAAACAAGTTAGCCATGCTATTCTAAGTACCATTTCTAATGAAATTTTTTATATTTATTGTCAATTTAAAGTTGCAAAAGAAATTTGGGATGCAATGAATAAAAAATATATTTTGGAAAATGTAAGAACTCAGAAATATGCCATAGGGAATTTTAGAAATTTCCAAATGATCGAGGATAAAGATGTATCATCTCAAATCCATGACTACCACTTGTTGATTAATGACTTAGCTATTGAAGACATTAAATTACCAGAACCTTTTGCGGTTGGTTATTTAGTAGAGACTCCTCCAGAGTCTTGGAAAGACTATAAAAAAAATATGAAACATAAAATGAAACAAAATTCCCTAGAGGATGTCATAATCCATATTAAGATTGAGGAACAAAACCGAAATAGGGACAATATTGAGAAAGCTAAGGAATTGTCTTCTAAGGCTAATGTAGTAGAAGAAAAACCTAAACCCAAAAAACAATAGGTCCAGAAACAAAACTCTAGGACCAAGCCCAATGCATCAAACAAGGTTCAAAACTCAACTATTAAAAAACAAGGTAATTGCTTTGTCTGTGGCAAGTCTAGACACTATGCAACTCAATGTCGTCACAGTAAGAGAACTGAGAAGTCAAATTCAAAGGCAAATCTGGAAAAAGCAGAGGCGATCACAGTAGTAATCTTCTTTAAGGTGAGCATGGTCACTAATATGAAGGATTAAGTGGTAGACTCTAGGGCTACCAGGCACATCTGTGGGAATAGAAGTGCATTTATTTCCTATACCACTATAAGGGAAGAAGAGGAACAAGTGGTCATGGGTGATTCTAGATCTACTCCAATGATTGGAAAATGGAAAGTTTTCCTCAAGCTAACCTCTGGAAAAGTGTTTGTCCTCAGTGATGTTCTTCATATGCCAGATATCCGTTGGAACTTGGTGTCAGTATCTTTGCTTGGAGAAACAAGAGTGAAGATCTTGTTTGACTCCGATAAAATAGTTTTAACTAAGAATGATGCATTTGTGGGAAATTACTATTGTAATCATGGTTTATTTATGTTGAATGTTTTTTATATTACCAATAATAATGCATCTTCTTCTTTTGCTTACATAGTTGATTCTTGTAATATTTGGCATAGTAGGCTAGGACATGTGAACTTTTCATATATGAAGAAAATGGTTGAATTGAGTTTAATCCCTAAATTGTCCTTAGAAAACCATAGAAAATTTGAATCTTGTGTAGAATCTAAACCACAAAGAAATCTTGCAAATCAATTGAAAGAGAATAAGATCTACTAAGTTTAATATACAGTGACTTAGGAGACTTAAAAAATACAATGACTAGAGGTGGTAAACGATTCTACATAACTTTCATAGATGACTACTCAAGGTATACAAGGGTATATCTTTTGAGAAACAAAGATGAAGCAATAGATGCTTTCATCAAGTACAAAAATGAAGTGGAAAATCAACTAAGTAAGAAAATTAAAAGGCTTAGAACTGGTAGGGGAGAAGAGTATGAGTCCAACCCCTTTAATTCTTTTTGTGAAGATCATGGGATCATTCATGAAACTACTCCTCCTTATTCCTCTGAGTCTAATGGAATAGTAGAAAAGAAAAAATAGGATCTTAAAAGAAATAATGAATGCAATGTTGGTAAGTTCAGGAGCACCCTTGAACTTGTTAGGGGAAACTATCCTATCCGCATGTCATATTCAAAATAGAATACCCTACAAGAAAACTGGTAAAACTCCTTATGAGTTGTGGAAGGGTTATGCACCTAATATAGCATACTTAAAAGTGTGGGGGTGTTTAGCTAAATTTATTCTCACTGAACTTAAAAAAAATGAAAACGAGGTCCTAAAACCTTTGATGCAATGTTCATTGGTTATGTTGAGAATAGTGTGACATATAGGTTTCTTGTTACTAAGTAAAAAAATAGTCTTGTAGATGGCAATACTATAATAGAAACAAAGAAAGCAGATTTTTTTGAAAATATCTTTACTATGAAACTAAATGGTGAACAACAAGTTCAGAAAACAAGTAGAGACAAGTGTATTGAACTTTCTGAATTTGAACCTAGAAGGAGTAAAAGAGATAGGAAACAAACAAACCTTGGAGATGGTTTCTACACCTTCCTAATAGATGGAGACCCTAGATCCTACAAAGAAGCTATAACTTCTCCTAATGCACCATTTTGGAAGGAGGTCATTAGTAGTGAAATCGAATCAATCATGTATAACCATACATGGGAGTCAGTAGATTTACCTCTTGGTGCAAAGACTATTGGTTGTAAGTGGATCTTTAAAAGAAAGTTAAAACAAGGTGGGTCGATAGAGAAGTATAAAGCTCGTTTAATTGCCAAAGGCTTTAAACAAAGGAAAAATGTAGATTACTTTGACACCTTTGTTCTTGTGACTAGAATAACATCAATTAGAGTATTGATCTCTCTAGCTTCCATTCACAATTTGGTGATACACCAAATGGATTTCAAGACTGCATTCTTGAATGGGGATTTGGAAAAGGAAATTAATATGGATCACTATATGGGTTAAAACAAGCTCTCAAACAGTGGCACAACAAATTTGATCATGTGTTAGTAACTAATGGATATTCCATTAATAATGCTGACAACTGTATCTACAATAAGTATGAGGATAACACATGTGTAGTCATTTACCTTTATGTTGATGACATGCTAATATTTGGAACTAGCCTAGAGATTGTGTGTGAGACCAAGAAATTCTTAGGTTCTAAGTTTGATATGAAAGACCTGGGAGAGACAAAAGTGATTCTAGGAATTAAAATAACTAAAACACCTAATGGGCTTAAACTTTCTTAAGAACACTATGTTGAAGATCCTAAGGAAGTTTGAACACTTTGATTGTAAACCAGTGTCAACTTCTTATGATCCTAACTCACAACTGAAGAAAAATAGAGAACATAATGTTGCCCAAATAGAGTGTGCTCAGATCATAGGGAGCCTAATGTGCTTAATGAACTGTACCAAACCTGACATTGCTTATGTAGTAGGTAGATTGAGTCGATACACCTAAAGTCCTAATCAAGATGATTGGACTTTTGTTTGTAGAGTCCTTAAGTATTTGGGAGGCACCATTAACTATGGATTGTGCTTTAGTGGATTTCCAAGTGTCCTTGAAGAATTTAATATGCAAATTGGATCTCGGATTTAGGTGAGATGAAATTCACTAGTGGATATGTTTTCATCCTTGGTGGAAGTGCAATTTCTTGGAAGTCTGCCAAGCAAACTTGCATTACTCAGTCTACTATGGAGGTTGAGTTTATTGCCTTAGAAAATGCAAGTTCTGAGGCCGAGTGGCTTAGAAACCTCTTAGCAGATATCCTTTTATGGATGAGACTAGCCTCGTCTGTGTTTATGCGTTGCGATAGCCAAGCTGTAATTGCTAAGGCTAAGAGTAAAATATTTAATGGGAAGAAGAGGCATATACGCCTAAAGCACAATATTGAGTGGTAGCTGTTGAAACAAGGGTTATATCCCTAGAATTTGTGATGTCAGAGTTGAATTTGGTCGATCTTTTGACCAAACCACTAAATAAAAAACTAGTGGAAGAAACATTGAAGAGGATGAGGCTTATGCCTATTACAGAAGTCAAGAGTGGTGGTAACCCAACCTATTAGAATGGAAATTCCATGAAGTAGGTTCATATGGATAATAACAAATCACTTGTTGACTTGAGGTGCTTTATAAACTTTAATTGTATGAGAGTTTATCCTTATGGTGTAGATAGAACGTATTCTGCATTGATTAAGGTTGAGTGTTTACTCTTAATGAATACCATATTTCTTATGGATGGTATGTTTAAATGCAGAACATATTTGATGGATTCACCTATATGAGAGTGGAGGTGAGATCACTTCCTATGAGAACTTAGGCAGGTTCTCTAGAGCTCTCATGAATATCCAAGCAAGACGCATGACTTATTTGTGCCAACCCATTTTGTATAGCTCGTAGTAAAGTTAAAAAAACCAATGTGGATAACAGTCCCTTGAGTTACATCAAGAAACATTGGTTCATAGAAATTTATTTTCACTGTGTTTTGTGATTCAATACTTATTTGTCCTATGACTGGTTCATAGCCTTTGGGCACCAATACTGATGCATTGGATTCTTTTTCTTCCACAAAAAAAAAAAAAAAAAAAATCACGTTTACACTCTATGTGGGATTGTAGGAAGAGTGTTAATAATTTTTATTTTTATTTTATTCTATTAGTCTTATATTTTTGGGAAGAGTCCTATGAGGAATTATTTTTATTTTATTTTATTCTATTAGTCTTATATTTTTTGGAAGAGTCCTATTGGAATTGTGCTAGTGGAGTCCCATTCCACTTATAAGTAGATTCTTCTTCCACTTTGAGTCATGTTCTGATTACAAGTAGAGTCCCATTGGGATTGTATTAGTGGCCTATAAAAGCAGGTCATCCATTGCTTTCTATATACGAATACTAATTTTTCAGAGAGTTTTTCAAAGAGTCTTTCATACATCTATCTAGAGGAATTTTTTCAGAACCGAGTTGTACACATCTCGCTTATAGAGTGCACCCAAGGCGAGATCTGGTTGTTGAATCCTGGAGGTAGACCATTGGTACCCTAGTACACCGAGTTCGTCTTCGAGGAGGGTGAATCTATTTCAAGGACAGTGTTTGTCACGCCTCAACTGATAAACTTTTCTTCTTATTCATTATGTTTTTTGTTTATGTCTTTTAGGCTAGTCTTTTGTTTCCATACCCTTAAATTCAACAACAAGAAGCTAACTGTCGGGGATCAACTACAACAAACCAAAGTCTGTTAAGAACGTCTTGAAGTAGGAGGTTAGCCATTTAGGTTGTTGTCAATACAAATATAAAACATCAGTGTACAAGTACTTGGTATCTTTTTCTAATACAATAAGAAATATTCATTTTCTACGACCTAGTTTTTGAAACTTTAATGTCTATTGCCCACTCAGCTGCCTACGCTGGATTATCCACTATTTAAAAGATACAATCTCTTCTAAAAGATGTGTTTGGTGTTTTAAGACACATCCCTTTAAAAGATGTGTCTAGTATTTTGAAGACACATCTATAAAATCTATAAATAGGGGCCCCATGACATATTCATTCATCAATTCTTTTCATTTTTTTTTGTTTTTTCTTGTCATTCAAGTATTCTTTAACTTCAAGTCTAATCATTTCTAATTTTTACCAAATATTTGGTATTTAAGAGAGTATAAATTACCAAGTGATTCATTATTTATTATGGTTTGAAGTGCTATTATAACAAGAAAGTGATCATTATGTTCTGGGAGACGATTGTTCATAAACCATAAGCACCTAAGTGGGACAAAATCATTTTAAGGATATAGAGTCAAACTATCAATCTTATTTGTGAGTTTCAATTTTCTACTTCATTTTATTTGTATATTTATTATACACACTTATTATCCATATATTTTCAATGATCTGATAACATAATATTTATTTTTTCATATTTGGTAGTTTTAAAGTGTTATACATATCTAGGAGTTCAATTCATTTTTAACTCCAAATTTTAAGATATGGGGGAATTGGTCAAATAAGTTCAAAATTTAGATACCAATGTAGCGATCCCAATTCCCACATAACAAGAGAAAAATAAAATACCATTAAAATATCTTTAATAATAACTTCCTATATGTCATATATAATGGTGGGATTTTTCCATAAATTAATTTATGATTTAAAAAAAGTACTTTGTGGTAGGATATTATTTTCAGCAAAAAAATTATTTGTAGCGAGTTTGTTATTATAAGTCCGTGAACATCTGGTATCCACACAATTAATAAAAGATGGAAGCTTATCATCTATAATAATAAACTATTATAATAAGGTAGATGATTGGCCATCATCTTAGGAGTCTTTTCTTAATCAATTTGATGATATCATATAGTTAATTACAATGGAATTTCTTTGTAATCAATAAAATGTTACCTTATTAACCATTATCTTAACAATGGAGTCTTTTTTTTAATCATTTTGATAATTACAATGTAATCTCTTTGTAGTCAATATGATAACATCGTATGACTTTAGAGGTCTAAGTTAGATGAAACATATGGAATAAACTACTCAAAATTTGGTCAATGTAATACCAATACCCGTACATTGATCATTTTTATTAGGTAAAGGATACCTAATCCATTGAAGAACCTCATTTAAAGGTTTGTAGTTGATTATAAGTCTTGGGGCACCCCTTTCAATCTCAGCAAATGCCCAAATGGAACAATGAATGCAGTTTTATATTTGCTTTTTTCTTCAATTTTGATTTGTCAAAATCCCGATTTTAAATCAAATTATTAAAAGATTGAAGCATTATGAAGGCAACCAATAAGATCCTTTTTATTAGGTAAAGGATACCTAATCCATTAAAGAACCTCATTTAAAGGCTTGTAGTTGATTACAAGTCTTTGAGCACCTGGAACTCCCTTACTAACTCAACTTTGTCCTTTTATGATGAATTTCTTCTAATTAATGAAAGTTCTTCATCATATGATAGTTCTTCTTCACAATCATCATGTGATTGTGTGAAAAACCGAAGTATCAACTATGTGTCAAACATGAATGGAATGTGATGCCTTTGATCATTAAATTTGGTTACAATTCCTTCATCACTTACTCAATTGGTTTGGTTGTGCCTTGGTTATTTCAAATCCTAAGAATTTAATCTTGCTTTGAAATAGTTTGATCTTAGGGGTAAATATTACTAGTCCATTATCTTTGACAATTTTTTGAAAGATTTTTATATGAGTGTTGATCAATAGAATTTGAAAATATAAGAACATCATCAATGTATACAATGGTAAAGCTTGTACAAGGATTGAAAATGTTATTAACCATTATCTTAACAATGGAGTCTTTTTTTAATCATTTTGATAATTACAATGTAATCTCTTTGTAGTCAATTTGATAACATCATATATATGACTTTAGAGATCTAAGTTAGATGACCCATTAAAATACGTCATGTTTGGGGTGGAATATTATATCAAATATTTAAAAAAGAAAAATGAAAATAATTCGATAATATTTTTAGTAATATATCATATAACAAGAAAATGGGTTATGAAAATTTCACTTATTAAGAAGAGATTCTAAAAAGGAATTTTACAATTTTATCAAATGTCTAAGGTTCTGAGAAAGCAATTCCAAACATTAAGAAGCACTACTTACAACCTCTTTCAAAATCAAATGCGTAATGTAAAGTTGGACAACGTTTGTGAACATATTTGGGAGTCAACTCCGAAGTTTAGGATAGAAGAGTCAACTTTGTAAAGTTGGACAATGTTTATGAACATATTCAGGAGTCAACTCAGAAGTTTAGGATAGAAGAGTCAACCTAGAAGGATGTAAGATTTAAATGTTAACTTGGACATGCATGACGTATACACTACAATGAAAGGAAAAAAAGGAAGAAGGCAAAACCCTTTTATATGATTGTGTGGAAAGACACTTTTTCTCCAGTAGAATTATTGATTTTAAACTAACTTATAACAGACTACTGAATCCATCAATTTTGTGGGCCATTGTTGACCAATTATTTTATATGCTGTTAGTGTTGACCATTTAACTTTTATCTAAATAGTCTGACATGTGAAGTTGTTTTAATTGACTTTTATGGTAGAGAGAGAGAGAGGGAGAGAGTGTAAAAAAATATAGAAATCATGCTAAAACTCCCAACATATAGAAATCAAAATATCAATCTTATGTTTGATTCCCAAACTAATGTTTAATAAAAAAAAATACTAACATAAATTTCCCATATTTTCGTTTTAAAAAAAGGGATTTTGTTTCAAAATGTATATATATTTTTGGTATTTGATTTAGATATATTTCTATTTTTTATTTTTAAAACAAAAAAAAATAGAAGAAAGCAAATATCTTGTATTAAAAAGTATAAAATTTTGTTAAATAAATTTTAGAATTAATAGTTTTCAAAAATTATTTAACAAAATAATTTTTGAGGAGAGTTGAGTAAGATTGAAGAGACACTCACACACACTTCTCCATCTCTCTCTATACCATAAAAGTCAATTAAAACAACTTCACATGTCAGACTATTTAGATAAAAGTTAAATGGTCAACACTAACAGCATATAAAATAATTGGTCAACAATGGCCCACAAAATTGATGGATTCAGTAGTCTGTTATAAGTTAGTTTAAAATCAATAATTCTACCGGAGAAAAAGTGTCTTTCCACACAATCATAAAATTATTTTATTTTATCTTTTTTTATTAATTATTTTTAGAAAATAAAATTTATAAAAACTTACTTGGTTTTGAGTTTTTATTAATGTAAAAAATGGTTTAAAAAATGTAATTAAAATTTTCCATAATAGGATCATGTTAATAATAAAAATTTTATATAATAAAAATCATGATAATAAAAGTGAAATATAATGACATATCATTTTTCATATATCTTTGTATCCCC
Source organism: Vitis riparia (assembly GCF_004353265.1). Taxonomy (NCBI): domain Eukaryota; kingdom Viridiplantae; phylum Streptophyta; class Magnoliopsida; order Vitales; family Vitaceae; genus Vitis; species Vitis riparia. The sequence goes on along the minus strand of NC_048443.1, from coordinate 27,906,151 downwards.
CAAAGCATCATGTGATAAGTGGAGAAGAAAAGAAAATAGGATGAGATCGAGCATTTATCTTTATTGACTCATAAAGCCTTATTTATAGGCTCTACTCATCAAGCCCCGGAATAGATGAAGTTTTAATCAATTCCCATACATGGAAGCATGCAAGCGTGGTTTTGCATGAGCATGGAGAGGCTTGGCTAGAAAGAGCTCGTTCATTGATTCTGTGAGGTCAATTTGGTCCTGGTTCGGTGGCACACTCCACGAAAAACATTGAAGGAGTCTCGCCAAGAGTGTAACTGTCAAGGCTGTCCCTAAGGCAGTTCCAGGGCACCCGCGTCTCCCAGTACTAAATGAAATGAACCGAAGCTCAGGCTCAGCTAAATCCACCACTTCATCATTCATGTGCCGCTCTGGTTTAAACTTTACTGGCTCTTCCCACACTCTAGGGTTCCGTCCAAGCCCTACCCGGCTCAGCAGGACATGGCTGCCTTTGGGGATGAAGTAACCGGCCACAACGGCGTCCGCCATGGACACATGGGGCACGTTGAATGGTGCCATGGGGTGAAGCCGCAGAGCTTCCCTAGCACAGGCTTTAACATATTTGAGCTGCGCGATATCGGATTCTTGAACAAGTCTATCCTTTCCAACCACTCTATCGATTTCTTCCACGGCCTTCTGCATTATCTCGGGTTTATTGATCATTTCTGCCATTGCCCACTCAGCTGCATGCGCTGGATTATCCACTATTTCAATCATCAGTTCCTGCCAGATTGTATATAGTTAATATATATTGAACCCCAAAGAGAAGAACTTCAGAATATATATACGAAATTAAGATAACATATTAGAGCTAAATTCTCACTATGAGTTGGGCTTTGATCTCTTCTACTGATAGCAATGGTTTTCCCTTTGTGTCGCTGATTGTAAGGAAAACATCGAGTATGTCCTCAACCTCCTTCTTCTCCCCATTCCTCCATTGTATTATTCTCTCATCCACTATCGGATCATGATGCTTGTTGATGATGCTCAAAGCGTCTTTTACCATCGTCTCATGGCCATCTAAGTCGAAGACTCTCAGGCATGGAAGGTAATCAGATGGAGAGAATGAATATAGGTAAGCAAGCGAAGTAAAGAGGGAGTTGACGTGTTCTTCTTCTTCAAGTCCAGGCCCTCCATCTTTCCTTCCTTCCCCAAAGTACCTTCTGCTGAACATCATCTTCCTAACCACATTTCCTGTGTATTGTCTGACTGCAGTTCTCACATTCACATTCACAACCGATGAGTCCGTAAAATTATGGCTAGTAATACTAGAGAACTTACACTGGTTATAAATGAAGCGGACAAGATTGTCGGCTTCTTCAGTTCTCTTCTGGAGGAGCCACATATGTCTTGCTGGCTTAAGCACCTCAGAAGTGATGATCCTTCTCATCTTCTTCCACTGCTCTCCCCACGGCGAAAGGACTGTGGTCAGGAATCCTCTGCTCAAGTGATCGGACGTCATTGTAATAGGTCTGGATGCAAACACTGCATCATGTTCCTTCAAAAACTCCCTGGCAATCTCAGGCGAAATCACGGGAATGACATGGACATTGCCCAGTTTGATGCATGCAATCTCAGTGTTGAGTTCCTCCAAAAGTCCAAGTATCCACCGGAATACCGGCTTTTTTGTGAATAATTCAGGCAGGTTCCCAACTAATGGCCATGGAGTTGGGCCAGGAGGGAGCAGTGGCATTTGCTTGGTGATTAGGGTTTTGGGTTTGAGTTTGTAGAGGATGAGAAAAGCGAAAAAGAAAAGGAAAAGGAGCAAGAGGATGAATGGTAAATGAAGATGAAGTGAAGCGAGCTCCAAGGTTTCAGAATTATCAGAGAGCAGGACGAGGAATGGATTTGGAAATGAAGAAGACATGGTTGAGTTGCAGCTGCTACCCATCATCATTTGTCTCTTGCTGATCTTCAGTACTAGGATGCGTGAGAAACCTCCCATACATTTTCTCTCTCTTTATAGGCAAATGGACTTCCACCATGCATGCCTTTCGTACTTCCACAGTTCCACATGCAGTAAAAATGTGATCAAGTCTCATCCACGGTAGGATTACTCCTCTCGTACAGTCAAAATTATGTTAGGTTTTGGTACAACAGACAGGGGACTTATTACTAATTGAGAGATACATTTTCTAAATTAGAAAATTATTTTAAAAGACTTCTTAAATATATGTGCCCTCTTCCAAATCTTCAAAATTTGATGCAAGTGACTTACGAACTTTTTCGAAAACACATTAGATATTCCTTCTAGACTCTTATATTATATTTTGGCTCCGATATTTTATTACTGTTGATCATTTTTAGATATTCTAATCAAAATATTAACAAGAAAAACAATTATTGCTTGTGTGGTTTAAAAACAATTTTTTATTTTTAAAAACAAAAAATTGTTTTTTTAAATTTACAATACTATTTAATCGTTGTTCTCTAAAAACAATTTTTAAAAATAAAGTGAAATAAAGAATATTTTTTAAATAATAAAAATGAGTTGTTTTCATCAATTTTTAACATTAAAAGGAAAATATCAACATGTTTGACAATGTTCTTTAAAACTTGTTTTTAACTCTTAAAAATAATTTTTTAAAAGCCCTAATTTTGTTTTAATTCTATCTTAACTATAAAAATCATTTCTTAAATTTCAAGCCTTCAAAATTATAATAAACAACTAAAAAAAAGTTGAATGTTTGACCCATTAATCATGAAAACAAGGCTCAATCAACCCAAATCTCAAATGCCCTCCTCACATGTCTCACAATTTTCTTAATCATTCCCCAATCCCCACCATTAAAAAAGTTTGAATCTTCCCATTTTGACCATTTCTGAGAAGGATTATTCAAAGAGAAGAAAACTACAAAAACAGATGATCGTGAGTGGGGTTGTCACTATGAATGCAAACACCTCCTATTGAAGCTCCAAGAGAGGGCCACTTGAAAATGACCCAACAACAATTCTGGCTGACAATTCATCACATGGGCGACTCCAGCATATCCAGCTCATCTTTACTTGATTTTCCAAGACTGACAAGACCCCTTTAGTACTTATTTTGATCGTGAGAAATTTTCCAAGACAAACTTAGCTCATAATTGCGTTTTTATTTTCTTTAAAAATAAAATATATTGGCTTATCCAATGTGAATGTCCAACGTGGCCAAGACCCGTTAGATATAAAAATCCATAATGGGCCAAAAGTCGGATCAAAGGGCCCACACGCTTGTTTTTTGATGTCACGGATTATACTACAATTCCAGGATGATTCCAACCAATACACCCAAAGATACAGCAAAGTGCCTTGAGGGCTTAGACTCGGATTCCACCCATTTTTTGTCAAATTTTTTTGTTACTTTGATCGATTGATTGATCGATTGATCGATTTGCGCCGGCCAAATCTTCAATGAAAACCACGTTTTCATACGTATTAGAGCATAAGGTTGATATATGTTATTGATCTATTATTATCTAATAATTCAAATTTTTAGGACAAAACCTGATACATGAATTTGAAGCTCATCTTTGTTGCCCTCCTATAAACTCAAACAAATGTGCCTCAAATGTGAGGTCTTAAATTTCATCGGTTAAAGAAATTTATCATCCGTTTTACAGTGTTTTTAGAAAATACTTTTAATAAAAAATCAATTTTATGAAAAGATTGAATATTTGAATTTTCATTAAAAGCACTTGGAACAAATAGCATATATAGTGAAAATACAATTGTCCATTTTAATGGAATACAACAAATAGAATAGCTACACTTCTCAGCCAGCAGGTTCTCTTATCTTCTTGATACTGATAAATATATAAAACAACTCCCAGAAGGGAGAAAAATTGAAAAAATATTTATAAAAAAGAAAAGAAAAGAAAAAAAAAAATCCTTTCTGCTTCTTTGCTTCATCTGGGCTTTTTCCCTTGATCATAATCCTATTCCTACATGAGCTGGGAGCCATCAATCTTTCTTGTTCTGCGGTTTGTTTTTCTACCCTTTTCCCTTTCTCTAATGCTACATACAAATATTGAATACCTTATAAGAATTCTGAAGATATCAAACTTGTCAGGATGATAACGGAGGATAGTTGCAGCAGATATGTTGGCTTAAGCCACCATCTGCTCCTGTTCTATGTACATTTGCTCCACCCATGGAGGGAGCTTCTCATGAACCCCAATGCCGTATGGCTGTTGCTGGGAACCAAACAGCCCAGCTGAGACAGAAGGAACATCCTTGACTAGGGAATTAACCCAAGATACATCTGGTTCATCAGTTGAGGCCATCATGGATTGTGTTGCTGTTGCAGTGTTGTTGGTTCGGAATCCGAAAGAGGCAGACTTCTTCAGCTTGTTGAGTTCATCTCCTTGAATGCCCCAATCCAGTTTCCCATCAGGGGAGCTCCAGTCAGAAAGATTGGATGACATCAAGGTTGCAGAATTAGAAGCTGCAGTGAACCCAGGTGAGCGATGGCTCATACCTCCCCTATCGATGAAGCTCTGGCTGCGCTTTGCGAAAGCAGAAGACCTTGAATTCATCACTGCTGCTGCTACTGCAGCTGATGAATCAAACCCATATGAGGAGGTTTTCCCCACTGGAGAGGAGGTGACAGTGGTCTTGGTCGGGTAGCTCGCCCGCAGTTGGTTCATGTTCTGGATGGTGTTGCCAAGTAAACTGGTTTCAAATTATGGGTGTATTTAGTATGAATAGAAAAATGGTTTCAAATTTAAAAATTATATTTGCAAAAGTTTAATTGAAATTAGTTTTTTTTTTTTTTCAAATTTGTTAGGAAAATAGATTAATTTAAAAAAAAAATGTTTTCAACTACTTTTTTATAGGTTTTATGCGCATTAAGATTAAACAATTGAAAATATTTCAAAAATGTTTATATTCAACATAAATGTACCATATTTTACGAAGAATAAATCGAGAAAATTATTTTAATTCGAGTTCTCAACTTAAATTTTATTCTTGAAAATAATTGAAAATTATTTTTAAAAATTGCTATTTTTTCAACCATACAAGTCGTTTTCCCTCTAAGTGTGATAGTATATTTTTTTATTTTCTTGATAATTTTTTGCTTTTCCAAGGTCTTTCAAAAGTAGCTCTTTGGGTCCACATTTTCTGATCTTCTTCGGACTCTAACATCCATAGAGCTAATAAAAGAAATTTATCATTCGTCACCTAATAATCGAGTCTGTTTAATTTTATTCAATTTGACAGTTAAAAAAAAAATATCATAAAGTTTAAATATTGTGCGTCAGAACATCGAGTCTTTTTTATAATTATCGATAATTTTGTTTCTATTCATCTTATTTTAGGAAACTTGTTACATAGTAAGTTACTATAAGTTTAAAAAGATTTCTTCCAACAAGTTAGGTGATTAAAAGGTTAAAATGAAACCATATTGTAATTTTTAAAACCATATTATAGGTGATGAGCGAAAAAAGACATTAAATAGAGATAAGGTTGCAAAGGCTACACGTGATGGATAGAGACGTTCAATAGAGATAGATATGAGGAGTGAGAAAATATGAAATATTTCGAAAACTCAATAATTCAATATAGTTTTTGTCTCATGTAATATTGTCTATAATATAATAGAATTATTTTCTTTCATTTATCGATATAGATATGATTAGTCAATCATGTTAAAATCGCATGTATTTTAATGCAAATTATTTATTTTTGTGTTTTTGAATTAATATTATTTGCATTAAAACTTTCATTTGCACAACAAATAAATCATAAATGATTCAACTTGCTAAATAGATTAGATGGATTGATTCGAGTTCAAATGGGTTATAAAAATTGATATGGCTAAATAGGATGAGAAAAGCGAAAACGAGCAAGAAAATGGATGGTAAATGCAGATGAATTCGAAGTAAAGCAAGTTCCAAGGTTTCAAAATTATGAGAGACCTCCCATACATTTGCTCTCTCGTTAGGCAAATGAACTTCCACATGCATGTAGACTCCCCAGATGTTGACTTCCGAAATCAAAGTAATAATTTTATTTTAATAATTTCTTCAAATCTTTTGAGATATTGTATGACTGTTGCGAGAGACTTGCAGCCTTCCATACATCATGTATGATTATTATCTCGGGCTCAAAGGTTGAAAAATTTTAAAGAACTTTCCACATGCAATAATTCTCGTCATGAATGTGGGACCTCTCCCTGATGACATGTGACACACATTTCTATCCGGATAGCTCCATTCGGATTTCCCCAAGAGGCCGAATTTTATGTGGACCAAAAACACCGAGCACATGTGACCACTACTTTAAAGATCAAATAATATGGGGCTGGAAAATCACAACACGTCAGGCAGTAGGCACGCATTCTTCATGTGACACGTTTGGATGTTTGATGCCATGTGGAAAATCATGAGTAGTTGACTCATTACATTTTATTTTATTTTTTAATTCATTTTTTTTTGTAAGGTTCTACCCAAGACATATCACCAAATGCAATAAAAAAATCATCTCTATCGTGAAAGAAGATTAAGAAGTAAAATACCTACAAATACTATTGAAACATAAATTATGATAATTTTTAAAATTAAATTTTCTAGTATTTTTTTAGAAAATTTGATCATCAAATGATTAATTTTAAATTATAAATATTTTTTTAATTAAACAATCTGTTGTTCTATTTACTTCTCTATAAATATGACAATAATCATAAATATTTACACGTAAAATATTGAATAGTACTAACAAATTAAAATATCAAAATATTTAGAAGAATGATCTAAAATATCAAGATTGAAGAATTGAATGTGGGTGTACTATTTTTGTATTTATTAGTACACTATACACCTATTTAACAACATGAAAGACTTTTTTTTTCATTTAATTAAATTTAGATTAAATTAAAAAATCAAGTCATTTTTTAAACAAAACTCACCATGGCAAAAGCAGAATCTCAAAGACCCATAATTTGCCACCAAGTAATAATTCAAATTGCTCAAAAATAGAAATTTCTTTTTTTTTTTTAGTCAAATCCTATAAAAGGTTTATATATTTTTCCTAGTAGGAATTTTTATTTAGTTAAGTATGAGTACATATAAATAGAAGATTATGTAATATTTGAATAAAAGAGAGTGGTGAAATGTAATAAAATTTTTAATTCTTCCTAATTTTATGTTCTTTGTAATAATTGTTTATGTTTATCTAACGACCCTATTACTCCAATAAATTGGAAACAAATTCATACAAAAGAATGGTAAGTGGAATGTATTTATTTCACGACTTCCGACTCAATAAAGACAATTATAATGATTGGAATATAAAGATAAGGGTTTTGCTTAGTTCACAAAGACACATGGAAGTTTATAGAGAAAAACCACAAAAAGTCATAAGATGAAACCATTATATCTCCAAATCAAAAATAATTTTTTAAAAGATATAAGGAAGGGAAACAAAAAGGCTTTCACCTTCATCTATCAAATAAAGAATGAAAGTAGTTTTGAAAAGATTTTAAGTACAATTACTTTCAAAGAATTTTAGAAGATAAGGTATGAATATTTCGTATTCAAACTCTTAATGGAGAATAAGAAAAGTATTTCATAAAATTTTAAATTAGTGGTTGTGTGGATTCTTTGAGGTCAATCTGCTCGTGGTTGTGTTGCGCACTCCATGAAAAACCTTGAAGGAGCCTTGCAAAGAGTGTAACTGTCAATGCTATTCCCAGGGCAGTTCCAAAGCACCATTGTCTCCTACTACTAAATGAAATGAATCGAAGCTCAGGCTCAGCTAAATCCAACACATCATCATTCATATGTCGCTCTGGTTTGAACCTTAATGGCTCTTCCCAAACTTTGGGGTTCCGCCCAAGCCCTACCTGGTTCAGTAGGACATGAGTGCCTTTAGGGATGAAGTAGCCGGCTACAATAGCATCCGCCATGGACAGATGGGGGTCATTGAATGATGCCATAGGGTGAAGACGCATAGCTTCCCTTCCACATGCCTTAACATATTTGAGCTGCATAATATCGAATTCTTGAACAAGTCTCTCATTTCCAACCACTCTATCGATTTCTTCCATGACCTTCTGCATAATCTCGGGTTAATTGATCATTTCGGCCTGGTAGACAATACCTAGTTGATCAACTACAACAAACCAAAGTCTGTTAAGAATGCCTTGAAGTAGGAGGTTAGTTAGTTAGGTTGTTGTCAATATAAATATAAAAAAATCAATGTACAAGTACTTGATATTTTTTTCTAAAACAATAAGAAATATTCATTTTCTACAACCCAGTTTCTGAAACTTTCATGGTATTCGAGCTTTGGTATTTTCTTGACAAGACTTCTTCTTCATATCAGTTACAATTTTTCTTAGACAACCTACATTCTATTCATGATGAGTTCAACATAGTCATTAGGGTTACAAGCTGGTGCTTTACCTTCATTCACCGGTGTTACTCAAACAATGCAGATACTGAATCATGCACTGCCGATCAAACTTGATAAAAATAATTACGTTCTTTGGAGAACACAAATGAAGAACGTTATATTTGCCAGTGGCTTTGAAGATCATATTGAGGGTCTGGAAATTTGTCCACCTCAAATAACAAGTTATGGAGAAACAAACCCATATTTTATTTTGTGGCGACGATTCGATCGCATGATTCTCAGCTGGATCTACTCCTCACTCATTCCTAAAATCATGGTCCAAATAGTTGCCTATCAATCCTCTCATGTAGCCTTGTTTGCTTTAGAATGAATCTTTTCAACTTCCTCAAGGGCTAGGGTGATGCAACTACGCCTAGAGTTCCAAACCACAAGAAAAGGGTCATTGACAATGATGGAATATATTCTTAAACTAAAGAATTTGGAGGATAATTTAGCGGCCATTGGAGAACCTATGACCGATAGAGATCAGATTCTCCAACTTCTTGGAGGTCTTGGGGTAGACTACAACTCGATAGTAGCCTCTCTTACAGTACGTGAAGATGAGATGTCTCTCCACTCTATACACAACATTTTACTCACCCATGAACAACGACTTGGCTTTCAGAATTTAGTTGCAGAAGATAACATCATCTCTACTAATCTTGTTACACCACAATATCAATATTTTAACAATAAAATATCGTCCAACAGAAATCCCTCCGGTCAAAATAGGCAGTCTGGGTTCAACATAAGAAGAGATACAAATGGTGGGTGCTCACAATCATCTTAGAATCGACCATAGTGCCAGCTTTGTGGCAAGTTTGGCCATACTATGGTTCGTTGCTACCATAGATTTGATATTAACTTCCAAGGCTACAACCCTAATATGGACACTGTTCAAACCAATAAACCAAATGGCAAGAATCCAGTGCAAGCTATGATGGCATCTCTTTCCACCATACCCGATGAGACATGGTTTTTTGACACTAGTGCTACACATCACCTACCACAAAGTGTTGATACACTTTCAAATGTACGACCATACATGGGTAATGACAAGGTGATCGTTGGGAATGGTAAGCACCTTCGTTACATACAAGCATTACCTTATTTGATTCCTCTTCTAAAACCTTTCAGCTAAAACAAGTACTTCATGTTCCTTATATTCCTACTAATCTCATTAGTGTCTCACAATTTTGTGTCGATAATAATACTTTTTTTGAGTTTCATCCTCGGTTATTTTTTGTCAAAGATCAGGTCACCAAGAAGATACTTTTTCAATGACGTCTTGAACATGACTTATATAGATTCCCTGCCAAATTTGTGTCTTCACCTGCAACCTTTGTTTCTTCTAGCTATGACAAGTCTTCCAATCTTTCTTTAACAACCACAACTACACTTTGGCATTCTCATCCTCTAGTTGAAACACGTTCTTACCTTTTGTAATATTTCACATCAATGCCATAAAAACAATGTCAGTTATGCTTGTTAATTTGCAAAAAGTCATAAATTGTCTTTCAATGTGTCTGTTTCTAGAGCTTATCATCATCTAGCTTTACTTCATACTAATCTTTTGGGTTTTGCTTCCATTTCATCCACAATTGGTGCACGCTACTTTGTCTTGTTTGTTGATGATTTCTCTCGTTTCTCTTGGATTTCTCCATTACACAACACAGATCAAGCATTATTTGTATTCATAAAATTCAAAAATCTAGTTGAAAATCGGTTTAATTCTCGAATATAATGTTTATGGTATGATAATTGTGGTGAATTTAAATCATTTTCTTCATATCTTGCTACGCGTGGTATTAAAAGTCAGTTTTCTTGTCCATACACACCTGAACAGAATGGTCAAGCAGAGCACAAATTACGACAAATAATTGACACTAGTCTTGCCTTATTAACCACTGCATTTTTACCTTTCAAGTTTTGGCTATATGCATTTCATATAACTATTTTCCTTATTAATCGACTACCTATTAAGGCTGTCAATTATCAATCTTCCTTTCAATTTTTTTTTTTTTGGCAAATCACCAAATTATCACATCCTTAAAATTTTCAGTTGCTTATGCTACCCTTATATTCGACCATACAACAAAAATAAACTCTCCTATCGCTCTAGTCGATGCGTTTTCCTTGGCTATAGTTCCGATCACAAAGGATATATGTGTCTTAACCCCCTATTAGGTCGTCTCTATGTTACTAGACATGTTGTGTTTCATGAAACAGTGTTCCCATTTTAGTCTACTCCTGATCATTCCTCATCTATGCTTCTCATCCTTACTCCAACCCTTCTTTCTTGCTTATCTTCTCCCGTGTCCTCACTACATTCACATACAAGTCCTTCCACTTCAAACCCAACGTTAACTAATATGCCTTCCTCCACTACTTCTTTACTATACCTGATACAAGTTTTTTTTATTGACATCTCCACCTCTAAACCTCAATTTATTAATCAGCATCCCATGGTCATGCATGCAAAGAATGGCATCAGCCAAAAGAAGGCCTACTTATAATCTCATATTTTTGAACCTACTACATTTACACAGGCTGTTAAAGATTCAAATTGGATTCTTGCCATGGAAAAAGAGTTTTCTATTCTCCAAAGAAACAACACATGGCATCCTGTTCCACCGTCCTTTAATAGCAATATAATTGGTTGTAAATGGGTCTACAAACTCAAATATAAGCCCGATGGAACAGTTGATTGCCATAAGGCCCGGTTAGTTGCACAAGGATTTACTCAAACTCTAGGTCTCGATTGTTTTGAGACTTTTAGTCTAGTTGTCAAGGCCTCTACTATCCACATTATACTTGTAGTTGCACTTTCATTTAATTGCTCGGTTCACCAACTTGATGTTCAGAATGTCTTTCTCCATGGAGGTCTTGAAGAACATGTGTATATACATCAACTCCCTGACTTTATCAATTCTCAATTTCCTTCTCATGTTTACAAGCTTAACAAGGCTTTATATGGCCTTAAGTAGCCCCCCCCGGGCATGGTATACCAAACTCAACATTTCACTTCTTGGATGATGATTTCAAGCTTCTCGAGCTGATAGCTCAATGTTTACTCATCATTCAACACATGATGTTTTTATTTTGCTCATTTATGTAGACGACATGTATACTAGTTACCGGAAGCAACTCAGCTTAGGTTTTCTCCTTTATTACTCGTCTCAACTCCTCTTTTGCTCTTCGTGAGTTGGGCTATGTCAATTATTTTTTGGTAATCTTAGTCAACACAACCATGCTAGACTCTAAGCCTGCTACTACTCTAGAATTGTTAAGACAAACGTTATCTCATCTTGATGGTGAACCTCTCTCAGATGCCACCTTATATCGAAGCACAATTGGTGTACTTCAATACCTTACCCGTACTAGACCGGACATTTCCTCTGCCTTTAATAAAGCCTGTTAGTTCATGGCTACACCCACCATTACTCACTAACTTGTTATAAAATGAATTTTGCGATATCTCAAGGGCACTTTATCCTATGGCATTTAGATGCAGTAATCTACCTCGTTGGTTATTCATGGATATATTGATGTTGATTAGGCATCTTGTCCAGATGACAGAAGAAGCATCGGTGGCTAGGACATCTTCCTTGGTCTGAATTTAGTGTCGCGGTCCTCCAACAAACAAAAGGTTATGTCTCGCAGCAGTACACAATCTGAGTATCATGTTCTTGCATATGCTACTTTGGAGATTATTTGGATCCAATCTATTTTATAGGAAATCTGTCTCTTTTCTTCATTTCCACCTCTACTTTGGTGTGATAATAAAAGTGCAGCTTACTTGGCTGCTAATCTAGTGTTTCATGCTAGGATCAAACTCATTGAGCTGGATCTACACTTTATACGAGATCAAGTTCTTCATAAACAACTCGTTATTCAGTATATTCCTTCATCCAAATAGGTTACTGACATTTTCACTAAACATATTTCAAGCTCCCAGTTTCTTAGTTTCATAATGAAACTCTCTATTGTTCCTCACTTATGAGCTTGCGGGGGGATGATAAACAATACCTAGCTGATCAACAAGAAGAAGACTCAAGCTACAAATGTAGGAAGATTGTAAATAATTTTTATTTTATTTTATTCTATTAGTCTTATATTTTTGGGAAGAGTTCTATTGAGAATTATTTTTATTTTTATTTTATTCTATTAATCTTATATTTTTTGGAAGAGTCCTATTCGGATTGTGCTAGTGGAGTCACATTCCACTTATAAGTAGATTCCTCTTCCACTTTGAGTCATGTTCTTATTACAAGTAGAGTCCCATTGGGATTGTGTTAATGGCCTATAAAAGCAGGTGACCCTTCACTCTCTATATATGAATACCAATTTTTTAGAAAGTTTTTCAGAGAGTCTTTCATACATATATCTGGAGGAATTTTTTCAGAACCAAACTGTACAAATCTCGCTTACAGAGTGCACCCAAGGCGAGATCTGGCTATTGAATCCTGGAAGTAAGCCACTGGTACCCTAGTGCACCGAGTTCTTCTTCGAGGAGGGTGGATCTATTTCAAGGATAGTGTTTGTCCTACCTCAGCCGATAAGTTTTTCTTCTTATTCATTATGTTCTTTGTTTGTGTCTTTTGGGATAGTATTTTGTTTCCATACCTTTAAATCCAACAATCTTGAAATATATCCAAATGGAAGCTTCTCTAGTTCACACCCGTCTTGACAAATCTAAAATTGATCCCTTTAATGGGACATTCTTTAAGAGATGACAGGAAAGAGTTTTCTCTGTAATTGATGTAGTGAACTTGGGACATATTTTGACTGACCTAAAACCAGAAGATAGTTCTCATATGTTACCAACATGAGAAATTGGAAATAAACAAGTTAGACATGCTATTCTAAGTACCATTTCGAATGAAATTTTTTATATTTATTGTCAATTTAAAGTTGCAAAAGAAATTTGGGATGCAATGAATAAAAAATATATTTTGGAAAATGCAAGAACTCAGAAATATGCCATAGGGAATTTTAGAAATTTCCAAATGATCGAGGATAAAGATGTATCATCTCAAATCCATGACTACCACTTGTTGATTAATGACTTAGCTATTGAAGACATTAAATTACCTGAACCTTTTGTGGTTGGTTATTTAGTAGAGACTCCTCCAGAGTCTTGGAAAGAATATAAAAAAAATATGAAACATAAAATGAAACAAAATTCCCTAGAGAATGTCATAATCCATATTAAGATTGAGGAACAAAACCGAAATAGAGACAATATTGAGAAAGCTAAGGAATTGTCTTCTAAGGCTAATGTAGTAGAAGAAAAACCTAAACCCAAAAAACAATAGGTCCAGAAACAAAACTCTAGGACCAAGCCCAATGCATCAAACAAGGTTCAAAACTCAACTATTAAAAAACAAGGTAATTGCTTTGTCTGTGGCAAGTCTAGACACTATGCAACTCAATGTCGTCACAGTAAGAGAATTGAGAAGTCAAATTCAAAGGCAAATCTGGAAAAGCAGAGGCGATCACAGTAGTAATCTTCTTTAAGGTGAGCATGGTCACTAATATGAAGGATTAAGTGGTAGACTCTAGGGCTACCAGGCACATTTGTGGGAATAGAAGTGCATTTATTTCCTATACCACTATAAGGGAAGAAGAGGAACAAGTGGTCATGGGTGATTCTAGATCTACTCCAATGATTGGCAAATGGAAAGTTTTCCTCAAGCTAACCTCTGGAAAAGTGTTTGTCCTCAGTGATGTTCTTCATATGCCAGATATCCGTTGGAACTTGGTGTCAGTATCTTTGCTTGGAAAAACAAGAGTGAAGATCTTGTTTGACTCCGATAAAATAGTTTTAACTAAGAATGATGCATTTGTGGGAAATTACTATTGTAATCATGGTTTATTTATGTTGAATGTTTTTTATATTATCAATAATAATGCATCTTCTTCTTCTGCTTACATAGTTGATTCTTGTGATATTTGGCATAGTAGGCTAGGACATGTGAACTTTTCATATATGAAGAAAATGGTTGAATTGAGTTTAATCCCTAAATTGACCTTAGAAAACCATAGAAAATTTGAATCTTGTGTAGAATCTAAACCACAAAGAAATCTTGCAAATCAATTGAAAGAGAATAAGATCTACTAAGTTTAATATACAGTGACTTAGGAGACTTAAAAAATACAATGACTAGAGGTGGTAAACGATTCTACATAACTTTCATAGATGACTACTCAAGGTATACAAGGGTATATCTTTTGAGAAACAAAGATGAAACAATAGATGCTTTCATCAAGTACAAAAATGAAGTGGAAAATCAACTAAGTAAGAAAATTAAAAGGCTTAGAACTGGTAGGGGATGAGAGTATGAGTCCAACCCCTTTAATTCTTTTTGTGAAGATCATTGGATCATTCATGAAACTACTCCTCCTTATTCCTCTGAGTCTAATGGAATAGTAGAAAAGAAAAAATAGGACCTTAAAAGAAATGATGAATGCAATGTTGGTAAGTTCAGGAGCACCCTTGAACTTGTTAGGGGAAACTATCCTATCCGCATGTCATATTCAAAATAGAATACTCTACAAGAAAACTGGTAAAACTCCTTATGAGTTGTGGAAGGGTTATGCACCTAATATAGCATACTTAAAAGTGTGGGGGTGTTTAGCTAAATTTCTTCTCACTGAACCTAAAAAAAATGAAAACGAGGTCCTAAAACCTTTGATGCAATGTTCATTGGTTATGCTGAGAATAGTGCGACATATAGGTTTCTTGTTACTAAGTCAAAAAACAGTCTTGTAGATGTCAATACTATAACAGAAACAAAGAAAGCAGATTTTTTTGAAAATATCTTTACTATGAAACTAAATGGTGAACAACAAGTTCAGAAAACAAGTAGAGACAAGTGTATTGAACTTTTTGAATTTGAACCTAGAAGGAGTAAAAGAGATAGGAAAGAAACAAACCTTGAAGATGGTTTCTATACCTTCCTAATAGATGGGGGCCCTAGATCCTACAAAGAAGTTATAACTTCTCCTAATGCACCATTTTGGAAGGAGGTCATTAGTAGTGAAATCGAATCAATCATGTATAACCATACATGGGAGTCAGTAGATTTACCTCTTGGTGCAAAGACTATTGGTTGTAAGTGGATCTTTAAAAGAAAGTTAAAACAAGGTGGGTCGATAGAGAAGTATAAAGCTCGTTTAATTGCCAAAGGCTTTAAACAAAGGAAAAATGTAGATTACTTTGACACCTTTCTTCTTGTGACTAGAATAACATCAATTAGAGTATTGATCTCTCTAGCTTTCATTCACAATTTGGTGATACACCAAATGGATTTCAAGACGGCATTCTTGAATGGGAATTTGGAAGAGGAAATTTATATGGATCACTATATGGGTTAAAACAAGCTCTCAAACAGTGGCACAACAAATTTGATCATGTGTTAGTAACTAATGGATATTCCATTAATAATGCTAACAAGTGTATCTACAATAAGTATGAGGATAACACATGTGTAGTCATTTACCTTTATGTTGATGACATGCTAATATTTGGAACTAGCCTAGAGATTGTGTGTGAGACCAAGAAATTCTTAGGTTCTAAGTTTGATATGAAAGACCTAGGAGAGGCAAAGGTGATTCTAGGAATTAAAATAACTAAAACACCGAATGGGCTTAAACTTTCTTAAGAACACTATGTTGAAGATCCTAAGGAAGTTTGAACACTTTGATTATAAACCAGTGTCAACTCCTTATGATCCCAACTCACAACTGAAGAAAAATAGAGAACATAATATTGCCCAAATAGAGTGTGCTCAGATCATAGGGAGCCTTATGTGCTTAATGAACTGTACCAAACCTGACATTGCTTATGCAGTAGGTAGATTGAGTCGATACACCCAAAGTCCTAATCAGGACGATTGGACTTTTGTTTGTAGAGTCCTTAAGTATTTGGGAGGCACCATTAACTATGGATTGTGCTTTAGTGGATTTCCAAGTGTCTTTGAAGAATTTAATATGCAAATTGGATCTCGGATTTAGATGAGATGAAATCCACTAGTGGATATGTTTTCATCCTTGGTGGAAGTGCAATTTCTCGGAAGTCTGCCAAGCAAACTTGCATTACTCAGTCTACTATGGAGGTTGAGTTTATTGCCTTAAAAAATCCAAGTTCTGAGGCTGAGTGGCTTAGAAACCTCTTAGCAGATATCCTTTTATGGACGAGACTAGCCTCGTCTGTGTTTATGCGTTGCGATAGCCAAGCTGTAATTGCTAAGGCTAAGAGTAAAATATTTAATGGGAAGAAGAGGCATATACGCCTAAGACACAATATTGTGTGGTAGCTGTTGAAACAAGGGTTATATCCCTAGAATTTGTGATGTCAGAGTTGAATTTGGTCGATTTTTTGACCAAACCACTAAATAAAAAACTAGTGGAAGAAACATTGAAGAGGATGAGGCTTATGCCTATTACAGAAGTCAAGAGTGGTGGTAACCCAACCTATTAGAATGGAAATTCCATGAAGTAGGTTCATATGGATAATAACAAATCACTTGTTGACTTGAGGTGCTTTATAAACTTTAATTGTATGAGAGTTTATCCTTATGGTGTAGATAGAGCGTATTTTGCATTGATTAAGGTTGAGTGTTTACTCTTAATGAATACCATATTTCTTATGGATGGTATGTTTAAATGCAGAACATATTTGATGGATTCACCTATATGAGAGTGGAGGTGGGATCACTTCCTATGAGAACTTAGGCAGGTTCTCTAGAGCTCTCATGAATATCCAAGCAAGACACATGACTTATTTGTGCCAACCCATTTTGTATAGCTCGTAGTAAAGTTAAAAAAACCAATGTGGATAACAGTCCCTTGAGTTACATCAAGAAACACTGGTTCATAGAAAATTATTTTCATTGTGTTTTGTGATTCAATACTTATTTGTCCTATGACTGGTTCATAGCCTTTGGGCACCAATACTGATGCATTGGATTCTTTTTCTTCCACAAAAAAAAAAATAAAAAAAAAATCACGTTTACACTCTATGTGGGATTGTAGGAAGAGTGTTAATAATTTTTATTTTTATTTTATTCTATTAATCTTATATTTTTGGGAAGAGTCTTATGAGGAATTATTTTTATTTTATTTTATTCTATTAGTCTTATATTTTTTGGAAGAGTCCTATTGGAATTGTGCTAGTGGAGTCCCATTCCACTTATAAGTAGATTCTTCTTCCACTTTGAGTCATGTTCTGATTACAAGTAGAGTCCCATTGGGATTGTATTAGTGGCCTATAAAAGCAGGTCATCCATTGCTTTCTATATACGAATACTAATTTTTCAGAGAGTTTTTCAAAGAGTCTTTCATACATCTATCTAGAGGAATTTTTTCAGAACCGAGTTGTACACATCTCGCTTATAGAGTGCACCCAAGGCGAGATCTGGTTGTTGAATCCTGGAGGTAGACCATTGGTACCCTAGTACACCGAGTTCGTCTTCAAGGAGGGTGAATCTATTTCAAGGACAGTGTTTGTCATGCCTCAATCGATAAACTTTTCTTCTTATTCATTATGTTTTTTGTTTATGTCTTTTGGGCTAGTATTTTGTTTCCATACCCTTAAATTCAACAACAAGAAGCTAACTGTCGGGGATCAACTACAACAAACCAAAGTTTGTTAAGAACGTCTTGAAGTAGGAGGTTAGCCATTTAGGTTGTTGTCAATACAAATATAAAAACATCAGTGTACAAGTACTTGGTATCTTTTTCTAATACAATAAGAAATATTCATTTTCTACGACCTAGTTTTTGAAACTTTAGTGTCTATTGCCCACTCAGCTGCCTACGCTGGATTATCCACTATTTAAAAGATACAATCTCTTCTAAAAGATGTGTTTGGATGCAAACACTGTTGACAAAAATTGGATACAATGGAGAAAAGAAACACTCTCACACACTCACTTTGATACAATGAAACTCTCAAAGATACAAAATAAGAACAATAAGAAGAAGAACACAAGAAAGGCTCAAACAAGTTCTTGGAACTTTGTCCAAAGACTCTATTTCCTCCCACCTCTAGAAATCTTTAGGGAACTAATGGAAATAGTCTTGGGATTGATCAAGCCTTTTCACTTTTCTGCATAAGATTTCAAAAGAAGAAAAGTCATATATATAGCACTCTTAGGGTTGAAAAAAGGTTACAAGGATGAGAAAAAACCCATTGTCTTCCTCAATCTCTTCATCTTTGTAACATTCAAAAATTAAATCATAAGTTTAATTCACACATTAAACATGATTTAATCTCAAATGTGTAACTCTCTTACACTTAACCTCTTAAGTTTTATAAAGTTACAAAGATGAGAAGACTCATTGTCTTCCTTAACCTTTCAAGTTTTGTAACATTTCAAAACTTAATCATATGTGTAAATACCTCTTAAGTTTTGTAAAGTTACAAAGATGAGAAGACTCATTGTCTTTCTTAACCTTTCAAGTTTTGTAACATTTCAAAACTTAATCATGTGTTTAATTCACACTTTAAAAGTGTAACCCTTCTTACACTTTATTTTCAAAGGTTAATTTCAAAAGTGTAACTCTTCTTACACTTTATTTTTAACCAATAATATATATATTTATATAAATATAACAAACACTGCATCATGTTCCTTCAAAAACTCCCTGGCAATCTCAGGCGAAATCATGGGAATGACATGGACATTGCCCAGTTTGATGCATGCGATCTCAGTGTTGAGTTCCTCCAAAAGTCCAAGTATCCACCGGAATACCGGCTTTTTTGTGAATAATTCAGGCAGGTTCCCAACTAATGGCCATGGAGTTGGACCAGGAGGGAGCAGTGGCATTTGCTTGGTGATTAGGGTTTTGGGTTCGAGTTTGTAGAGGATGAGAAAAGCGAAAAAGATAAGGAAAAGGAGCAAGAGGATGAATGGTAAATGAAGATGAAGTGAAGCGAGCTTCAAGGTTTCAGAATTATGAGAGAGCAGGAAGAGGAATGAATTTGGAAATGAAGAAGACATGGTTGAGTTGCAGCTGCTACCCATCATCATTTGTCTCTTGCTGATCTTCAGTACTAGGATTTGCTCTCTCTTTATAGGCAAATGGACTTCCACTATACATGCCTTTCATACTTCCCATCAATGGTAGGATTACTCCTCTTGTACAGTCAAAATCATGTTAGATTTTGGTCCAACAGACAGGGGTGGCATGGTCTGGTAGGATATAAATTGGTATAATATTTAGGGAAATACGGTCGACCCATATCCAAACAATTGAATCTCTTCAGCCTTAATCAATTTGATAATGTAATCTCTTCTCAGTGGTCTTAAGACGATAAAATTTGTGATAACCCAATAAAAAATGGCTCCATTTTGTGACACATGGTAAATGTGAAGGCGCAGAACCATGTGGTTTGGATCCCTCCAAATCCTAATCCTAAGCCCCATTAAAAAAAACCCCACACTTTTTTGGACACATATAAGTATATAACAAATGTGCAGGTACATTCTCCCAGATTATTATTATTATTTTCTTCCAAGTGGCGTTGATTTTAGGGAGGAAACTTTTTATGAAAAGACCATTGTCTCTCTACGAAAAGAAAAATATTTTAATTAATCTCTTACTATTACTTGCAATAAAAATGTGATAACTTCTCATCAAAGATAGGACTAGTCCTTTGGACGGCAATAAATATGGTGTCACACATTGAGGGAATTGAAACGACTTGTGTGGTTGAAAAAATAACAATTTTTTATAATAAGTTTGAAAAATAATTTTCAATTATTTTTAAGAACAAAATTTAACTTGAAAACTCAAATATGAATTAAAATAATTTTCTTAATTTATTCTCCATAAGATACCGTAAATTTATATAGGACATAAATGTTCTTAAAGTATTTTTTCAATTGTTTAATCTTAACGTAGAAAACCCATAAAAAAAATAGTTGAAAACATCTCAATTTTTTTATATTTAAAAATGATTCCATTTTCATAACAATTTGAAAAAACTGTTTTCAATTAAACTTTTTCAAACATAACTTTTAAATTTGAAAACAATTTTCTATTCATACTAAATAAATCCATAATTTCTACTTTAGTTGTCAGATAATACAATATATATATATATATATATATATATATATATATATATATAATTTTCTACTTTTACAAAGTCTTTAAGAAATAGCTATTTGTGTCCATATTTTCCAATCTTCTTTGGACTCTAGCATTTATAGAGCTAATAAAAGAAATTTATCATCCTACGCTTAATAATAGAGCCTGTTTAATTTTATTCAATTTGACAATTAAAGAAATTTATTATAGAGTTTAAATATTATGTGTTACGGCATTGACTCTTATTTGTAATTATTGATAATTTTGCTCCTATTTATCTTGATTTAGAAAATCTTTTACATAATGAGTTATTATTTATTAAAGATTTAATGTTATTGTTGGCTCAATAAAAATGGTATACGTAAGTCTAAAAAGATTTGTTTGATGATTAAAATGTTAAAATGGAATGATATTTTTTCTATAAATTAAAAATGCTTAAATAAAATATTTTGGATATAAGTTTTTAATCTTAATATTATAATTTTTAAAAACATCCCTTCACCCTTCGAAGTTGCCCTGTTCGATAAAACGTTTTTTCAGTGAATTCATTAAAATCCGTGGTAGGTGAGGCGGCACCACCTTCTGACACATCTTCAACGTGGAGGAACAGAAGCCAGAAGTCCGGAAGCAGAATTTCATATTTAAAAAAATAATTAATTTTACATATGATCCCATCATCCCACTACTTCAAAAACATTTTCACATGGTCCATGCATGATGTCAGCGTAGAAAATCAGAACACGATAGTGACACGATATCTTTCATGCCACACGTTGGGAAGTTTGAAATTTGAATGCAACGCAGATGATGTAATAAAAGAAGAAAACTGAAACATGATTTTTTTGTTTTTTTTTACTTAATTCTAAATAAAATTTTAATACTTAATAATGTTAAATATTAGATTGTATTTTTATAGTATTTTATTTTTATTAAGTATTAAAAGATAAAAAAAATCAATATATTATTTTTTTATTTAAAATAAATTATATATTTTGATTTTTTTTATTTAATAAAAAATTTATAATAAGTTATAAAAAAATAGAAAAACAAACCACCTAAATTCTGAAAATAAATTAATTTCACTAAAAAGTAAAAAAAATAAATACTACCTCAATCTGTTAATTAAACTTCTTATGAACCATTTACTTAATTTAAAATTTATAAATGTATTATTTAGTTGCTTTAAATTTCAAGTTCTATTTAATTATAGAATACTTTTAGTATCTATAATGAAACATGTAAAATTTTATTCATCTATTTATTTAATTTTTTTAATTAAATGACATTTATAATTAACAATATGTTTTTATCTTTTAAAATTGTACAAATGTAAGTTAATAAATTTATATAGGTTAAACGAGTCCGATCATACGGATCAATTTCACATGGTTAAATAAATATGTTAAACATATCATATATAAGTTAGGCGATAAATAGATCATTTTGACATGATTAAATAAACATGTTATATAATGTTGTAAAGTATTTCAAATTCCTAATTAGTATATCTTCATTTTTTATAAAAAAATATTATAAAAAACATTTTCTAAGTTGATATGTTATTATAATATTAGTTTTCTTTATAGAATAATAAGAGAGATATTAGAAATATCTTTCTTATATTATAGATGATGAGGGGAAGAGTCATTAAATAGAGATAAGGCTTTAAAGGCTATATGTGGTGGTTAGAGATGCTTGGTGGAGTTAGAGGAGTTGTGGTTCAAAATGTAGATATAAGAAGTGAGAAAATATAACATATTTTGAGAACCCAATTATTGTATTTAGTTTCTATCTTCTATAATATTGTCTATGGTATACTGATTTTTTTTTTTTCATTTATGGATGTAGATATGGTTAGTCAAACCAGGATAATATTGTGTGTATTCTTATGTAAATTATTTATCTTTATCTTTTTGAGCTAACACTATTTGCATTAAAACTTTGATTCGCATGACAAATGTTAGGGTGAATTCACAATATTTCAACAAACACCAGAATTTTTCTATCATTTCTTTGTGTAAAATTAAATAGACAATAACAACTAACAGTAATAAATAAATAAACTCATGTAACAAAAAATAAATCAGATACCATAATTTTTACATGGAAAACCTACCAATGCTAAGGGAAAAACCACGAAACCTGGTATAGTTCAAACTTCCATTATCAATAATAATGGGTTACACCTGTCTTCTCTAGAATAATCTCTAAAGGTTGCTAAATAC
Source organism: Vitis riparia (assembly GCF_004353265.1). Lineage (NCBI taxonomy): Eukaryota > Viridiplantae > Streptophyta > Magnoliopsida > Vitales > Vitaceae > Vitis > Vitis riparia. The sequence continues at coordinate 27,883,421 of NC_048443.1, read as the reverse complement.
ATCAAAAGTACATATAGCCTTGGATTATATAATTTCTTTTGGTAAAAGAAACAAAGAACAATTGGAGAAAGTATAAAAAAAAACGATGTTACTGTTCACGGACAGTAACACCAGTTCCCGAACTCAAAATCTGATCTCCACCCTTCATGTTGTTCCTACTCGAGTTTCGAACCTTTCCTCCAAATTTTCACTCGATCGAACCACAGATGAAACATGATAAGCTTATTGATAAAATTTGGGTATATATATTCTTTTTTCTCTCTCTTCTATTCTCTTCGTTTTCTTTCTCAATTTTTTTTTGTTTTTAAATGTAACTAATTTGAGCCCCAAGCATATGGGGCCCACTCCCCTACATACGAGGGAGCTCAACAACAAATAAATCATAAATGGGTCAACCTGCTAAATAGGTTAGATGGATTGATTCACGTATAAATGGGTTATAAAAATTGGCTAAATAGGATGAGAAAAGAGAAAAGGAAAAGGAAGACGAGCAAGAAAATGAACAGTCAATGCAGATGAATTCGAAGTAAAGCAAGCTCTAAGGTTTCAGAATTATGAGAGAGTAATGGATTTGGATATGAAAAAGACGTGGTTGAGGTGCAGCCACTAGTCATCAGCATTGGTCTCTTTCTGATCTTCAGTACTAGGATGAAAATTAATTAATGGTAGGCATGCATTAGATATCGTCCGTACATTATTATCATTCAATGACATCCCACATGCCACATGCAATAAAAATGTGATCAATTCTCGTCATGAACAGGGCAGCTTATAGTCAAGATGTTAGGTTTTGGTACAATTCACGTAGTGCAATTATAGAAGACACCTGTCAAATTTTGGGTTGAATTCATTTATATTTAAAATTTAGGATTAATTTCATCCGCATCCAATAATGTAATGTAAATATATTAAGTCATCGTAATTTTAAATTTTATTAGTTAACACCCCTAAAATGTGTTTATTTTAAAGAATAAACACATCTTTCTACAATCCTTTTATTTAAAATGTGTATACAAAATAAAATTTTTGTAAATTCATAAAGCTTGAAAACGATGATTTAATTAAATATACTTGCACCAATTGTGAAATTTCGGGAAGAAAAAAAGTCAATCCCATTACTTTTTCGAGACATGTATAACTAATGTATAGGTAAATTATTATATGATGGGTTAATTACATTCACCTCTCCTAATATTTTGATTAAATATATTTAATTTTGATTAATTTGAAATTCATCACATACTTCCCTTATTTTGAACGAAAAAGGATGTGAATAAAAATAACAAATGACAAAAATAAGAAAGATATTTGATAAAATCTCAAACCAATAAGATGTATATGTATTTAGTCAAAACATGAAAAAGAGATTAATAAATTAACCCTTATGCTTAATTCATAATTGTATAATTAAAGTTTCAAGTGGGATTTTGAAAAAAATAATATTGTAATTTCAAAAAATGTTTTTAAAAAATAACAATTCAGAAAATATTTTTAAATATATTGTACTTGAAAAGAGTTTGATTAGGAGTTGTTTTTTCATAAAAATAAATTCAATTAAATTTTGAAATTGTTTTTGAAAAGACAACTTCATTATTTAAAACCATATTCCATGATCAAATCAATAATTTCTAATCAACGTACCATGATCTAAATATGCAAAAATTGATTCATGGATCAAATTTCAAGGAAACTAATTATTATAAAATCTAAACCTCAAAACTTTGGATCAGAACATTGTGAATTTATCTAAAAATAATATAATAAAATATATATTTAAAACAATATTTGAACCTAATGTATTCTCAAAACTATTTTTGGATTATAAAATTATTGCATTGATAAGAATAGCATGCATGACAACATTTAATATCAAAATTTAATAATAAGACATATTATTTTTATATAATTCAAAATTTTCTAAAAAAAAAAAAAAAAAAGGTCTCCCAGTACTAAATGAAATGAATCGAAGCTCAGTGTCACAAGATGCTTCAAATGACCCTCCCCATGGGCTTATATAGGAGGAGGAAAGCTTTTGGCGACTCTTGGAGCCATCTACACTAAGACATTGGTTGGAAGAGTGTGGAAGGTTCTAGAAATGCCTAAAGATGTCCACACATCTCTACACTATGGTGGAAGGCATGAGAGGAGTTCAAGGCTTTTTAGAGAATTCTAGAGATCTCTTGTATATTCTTGTACATAGGGTTGTATATAGATTAGTGTAGGGAGTTCTAGAATATTCTTGATTTCTAAGGAACCTTCCAATGTTTCAGAGAGTTCCATTGGTGCCTATAAATAGGTGAGACCCTCATTTGGCCAAAGCACCACAAATCACTTCTTAACCAAGCAATTGAGTCTTCAAAGCACTTGTAAAGGCTTCTTTGTTTAGTAAGAACTTCCATTCTCTAAGAGTTGCCTACTAAGCTTCTTAAGCTTTCGAGTCGTGAGCATTTTAGCCTAGCAAGCTAAGCATTAGGAGTAAGACTGACTTAGCAAGATCAAGTGTCTTGACTTGCCTAAGTGCCGCACGAGCTTGGTGAACGACTAAGTCCGTAACATTAGGCTCAACTAAATCCACCACATCATCATTCATATGCCACTCTGGTTTGAACCTTAATGGCACTTCCCAAACTCTGGGGTTCCACCCAAACCCTACCCGACTCAGTAGGACATGGCTGCCTTTCAGGATGAAGTAGCCGGCTACAACAGCATCTGTCATGGACAAATGGGGGACATTGAATGGTGCCATGGGGTGAAGCTGCAGAGCTTCTCTCCTAAAGGCCTTAACATATTTGAGCTGCTATTTCAATCATCAGTTTCTACCAGGGCTTTGATCTCTTCTACTGAAAGCAATGGCTCTCCCTTTGAGTCCCTACTTGTGATACAAACGTCAAGCATGTCCTCAACCTCTTTTTTCTCTCTATTCCTCCATTGTATTATTCTCTCATCCACTATCGGATCATGATACTTGTTGATGATGCTCAAAGCCTTTTTTACCATCTTCTGATGTCCATCTAAGTCGAAGACTTTTAGACATGAAATGTAGTCAGATGGAGAGAATGCATGTAGGTAAGTAAGCGAAGTAAAGAGGGAGTTGACATGTTCTTCTTCTGCAAGTCTAGGTCCTCCACCTAACCTTCCTTCACCAAAGTACCTTCTGTTGAACATCATCTTCCTAATGATATTTCCTGTGTATTGTCTGACTACATTTCTCACATTCACAACTGATGAGTCCATGAAATTATCAGTACTAGTAGATGATTTACACTGGTTATAAATGAAACGGACAAGATTGTCAGCTTCTTCAGTTCTTTTCTGGAGAAGTCACATATGTCTCTCTGGCTTAAGCACCTCAGAAGTGAGGATACTTCTCATCTTCTTCCATTACTCTCCCCATGGCGAAAGGACTTTGGTCAAGAATCTGCTCAAGTGATGGGATGCCATTGGAATAGGTCAAGATGCAAACACTGCATCATGTTTCTTCAAAAACTCCCTTCCAATCTCAGGCGAAATCACGGGAATGACATGGACATTGCCCAGTTTGATGCATGCGATCTCATTGTTGAGTTCTTCCTAAAGGCCAAGTATCCACCGGAATGCCAACTTTTTTTTGTGAATAATTCAGGCAGGTTCCCAACTAGGCCATGGAGTTGGACCTAGAGGGAGCAATGGCATTTGCTTAGTGATTAGGGTTTTGGGTTTGAGTTGATAACCAAACAGATCCTAACCTAACCTCATCTCCCACAGTTGTAACTGAGCAATCGTGTAACAACTCCCAAACCAACTCACCCAACCACCTTACCTAGCTTATAAATACCCACACTGATGTACTCTTAAAACAATAAGACAATTATTCTTCTTTCTTACTCTGTGTTTTCTGATCTGTGTAACAACTTCTATCATGGTATTAGAGCTAGCTTTGTTTTCTTGATTTTTTTTTTTCAAGATGTCGTCATCTACTCACTCTTCTGATCTTCATTTGTCTTTTTTTTCAACCTCTAGCCCCGTTTCTTTATCCCTCAACCATGCCCTCCCAATCAAACTTGACCGTAACAACTACATTCTCTCTAGAAAACCCAGATGAAAAATGTAGTTTATGCTAATGGCTTTGAAGAATATATCGACGACACCAAGCCATGCCTGCCTCAGGAGCTCCATACTGGCGAACTCAATCCTGCTTTTGTGCAATGGAGACGTTTTGATCGCATGGTTCTTAGCTAGTTGTATTCCACGTTAACACCAGATATTATGGGCCAAATCGTTGGGTTTCATACCACAAAATCTTTTCTGCCTCATCCAAGGCTCGTATTCTACAGCTTCGTCTTGAGTTTCAGACAGTAAAGAAAGGGGTTGATCCTATGCTAGAATACATTCTCAAGATTAAGACTATTTCTGATAATCTTGCTGCTATTGGGGAGCCTGTTAAGGAAATTGATCATATTCTTCAACTTCTTGGAGGACTGGGTTTTGAATACAATTCTATTGTGGCTTCCTTAACAGCCCGTGAAGATGATCTTTCTCTCCACTCCATCCACAACATTCTGCTTACCCATGAGCAACGCTTAAACCATCAGCATACCTCATCGATAGACTTGCCATTTGCAGCTGCCCACATAGCTGCTGCCCCTTCCACCCAACATCCCAGACCTCATCAACCTATATTCCAATCTTCTCAACCCCGATTCCAATCTCATCACTCAGGAAATCACCGGCAGGTTCCATTTTCTCATACCAGACCCCATAACAGACCTCATAAGGCAGCCTTGGATGCACATTATCTCAGTCTGATGGTGTTCCTCTCTTAGATCCCTCAGAATATCGTCGTATAGTGGGAGCTTTACAGTATGTCACTCTCACTCGGCCTGATATTGCTTTTGCTGTGAACAAAGCTTGTCAGTTCATGGCCAAGCCCTTTGATGTTCACTGGTTGGCTGTCAAACGCATTCTTCGTTATTTAAAGGGCACCATCTCTCTTGGCCTTCATTTTCAACCTTTCACTTCTATGGAGCTTCAGGGATATGGTGATGCTGACTGGGCCTCCTATCTGGATGATTGTCGGAGCACCATCGAATATTGTGTCTTCCTCGGCTCAAATCTCATCTCATGGTCCTCCTCTAAACAACACTTAGTCTCCAAGAGCAGTGCTGAATCTGAATACCGAGGATTAGTCTCTCTCACGGCTGAGCTGGTATGGATTCAGTCCCTTCTTCAGGAGCTTTGCTTGCTTACTTCTCCACCAGTCTTATGGTGTGATAATCAAAGTGCAGCTCATCTTGCTGCCAATCCGGTCTTTCATTCTCGTTCCAAACACATCGAATTAGACAAGCATTTTATCAAGGAAAAGGTGTTGCGACAAGAGCTTCAAATTTGCTATGTGTCGTCCACTGATCAGCTTGCTGATATTTTAACCAAACATCTGTCTATTTCCCAATTTTGTAGCTTATGAAGCAAGCTCACACTCACCTCCCCGCCTATGAGCTTGAGGGGGGATGATAACCAAACAGATCCTAACCTAACCTCCTCTCCCACAGTTATAACTGAGCAACCGTGTAACAACTCCCAAACCAACTCACCCAACCACCTCACCTAGCTTATAAATACCCACACCGATGTACTCTTAAAACAATAAGACAATTCTTCTTCTTTCTTACTCTGTATTTTCTGATTTGTGTAACAACTTCTATCATGAGTTTGTAGAGGATGAGAAAAGCGAAGAGGAAAAGGGAAAGAAGCAAGAAGATGAATGGTAAATGACGATGAAGTGAATCCAAGGTTTCAGAATTATGAGAGAGCAGGAAGAGTAACAGATTTGGAAATGAAGAAGCCATGGTTGAGTTGCAGCTGCTACTCATCATCATTTTTCTCTTGCTGATGTTAAGGTGCAGAACAATGGAGTCTGGATCCCTCCGAATCCTAATCCTAAGACCCATCGAAAATGTGAAGGTACCTTTCTCCCACACTATTATTATTTATTTCTAAAGTGATGTCGATTAGGGAGGAAACTTCCGAAAGAAATAATATTGAAGAGTTGCTTCTTACGGCATGAAATGAAGAAGCAAACTTTTTATTGAAGAAAAACATCGTCTCTTTTATGAAAAGAACATTTCAATCTCTTACTATCACTTTCAATAAAAATATGACGAATTCTCATCAAAGACAGGACCACTTCTTTGGACAGCAATAAATATGCTGTCACACATTGACAGAAAACAATTTGGGTGTTTTAAAAAATACTTTTCAATTATTTTCAAGAATTTCATATTAAAATAATAATGATAATTAATTAATTTTACATGCGATCCCACTACTTCAAAAATATCATTGAATATGAATGCATGACGTAAAGGTTTGGAAGTATGATTGCATGTAGATGACGTAATAAAAGAAGAATAAGGAAAAAAAAAACCTACAAATCAATTTAAAGTAAAATATTTTTTTAATTTTTTTTGTTTTATAGATTGATATCTTCTTTCATGTATAATATGTTGGAATTTATATAGGTAAATGGAAATTATGATTTTTTTTTTTTTTTTTTTGAAAAACATGTTGTTTGTTAATAGATACAATTTATTTTAAATAACGTATTTTGTACAACTTTTAAAAGATGTGTTTGTTGTTTTAAGACATGATCCTTTAAAAGATGTCTAGTATTTTAAAGAGACATCTTTTTTAAAGGTTATCATCAACTTTATAAATAGGGATTCTCATGACATATTAATTTATCAATTCTTTTCATTTTTTCTTCTTTTTTGTCATTCACGTCTTCTTTAACTTTAAGTCTAATCATTTTTTCTTTTTATCAAATATTTGATATTTAAGAGAGTACAAATTATCAAGTGATTCACTATTTCTCATGATTTGAAGTGCTATTATCATAAAAAAAAAAAATGATCATTATATCCTAAGAGACAATTGCCCATAAACAATAAGCACCTGAATGAGCCAAATTCGTCTTAAGGTCATAGAGTCAAACTATCAACCTTATTTGTGAGTTTCAATTTTCTACTTCATTTTATTTGTATATTTATTATACACACTTATTATCCATATATTTTCAGTGATCTGGATAACATAATATTTATTTTTTCATATTCAATGGTTTTAAATAGTGTTATACATATCTAGGAGTTGAATTCATTTTTAACTCCAAATTTTAAGATATGGGGAATTGGTCAAACAGGTTCAAAATTTAAATACCAATGTAGCGATCCCAATTCCCACATGATAAGAGAAAAATAAAATACCGTTAAAATATCTTTAATAATAACTTCCTATCTATCATATATACTAGTGGGATTTTTCCATAAATTAATTTATGATTAAAAAAAAGTATTTTGTGGTACGATATTTTTCCTGCAAAAAAAATTATTTGTAGCGAGTTTGTTATTATAAGTCTATGAACATCTGGTATCCACACAGTTAATAAAAGATCGAAGCTTATCATCTATAATTATCATCTATAATAATAAACTGATATAATAAGGTAGGTGATTGACCATCATCCTAGGAGTCTTTTCTTAATCAATTTGATAATATCGTATAGTTAATTACAATGGAATCCCTTTGTAATCAATATGATGTTACCTTATTTATGATTATCTTAACAATGAAGTCTTTTTTTAATCATTTTGATAATTACAATGTAATCTCTTTGTAGTCAATTGATAACATCATATGACTTTAGAGGTCTAGGTTAGCTGAAATATATGGAAAAAAACTACTCAAAATTTGGTCAGTGCAATACCAATACCTGTACATTGATCCTTTTTGTTAGGTAAAGGATACCTAATCCATTAAAGAACTTCATTTAAAGGCTTGTAGTTGATTATAAGTCTTGAGGCACCTCTTTCAATCTCAGCAAATGCCCAAATGGAATAGTGAATGCAATTTTATATTTATCTTTTTCTTCACTTTTAATTTGTCAAAATCCTGATTTTAAATCAAATTTCGAAAAGGTTAAAGCATTATGAAGGCAACCAATAAAATCCTTTTTATCACGTAAAGGATACCTAATCCATTGAAGAACCTCATTTAAAGGCTTGTAGTTGATTACAAGTCTTGGGCCACCTGGAACTCCCTTACTAACTCAACTCTATCCTTTTATGATGAATTTCTTCTAATTAATGAAAGTTCATCATATGATAGTTCTTCTTCACAATCATCATGTGATTGTATGAAAAACTGAAGTATCAACTATGTGTCAAACATGAATGGAGTGTGATGCCTTTGATCATTAAATTTGGTTACAATTCCTTCATCACTTACTCAATTGGTTTGGTTGTGCCTTGGTAAATTTCAAATCTTAAGAATTTAATCCTGCTTTGAAATAGTTTGATATTAGGGGTAGAAATTACTAGTCCATTATCTTTGACAATTTTTTGAAAGATTTTTATATGTTTGAAGTGTTGATCAATAGAATTAAAAAATATAAGAACATCATCAATGTATACAATGGTAAAGCTTGTATAGGGATTAAAAATGTTATTAACCATTATCTTAACAATGAAGTCTTTTTAAAATCATCTTGATAATTACAATGTTTGATAAGATGATATGACTTTAGAGGTCTAAGTTAGATGACCCATTAAAATACGTCATGTTTGGGGTGGAATATTATGTCAACGATTTTAAAAAGAAATATATCATATGACAAAAAATTGGGTTTTGAAAAATTCACTCGTTAACAAAAGATTCTAAATAAAGGAATTTTAAAATTTAATCAAATGTCTAAGGTTCTAAGAAAGCAATTCCATACATTAAGAAGTACTACTTATGACCTTTTTCAAAATCAAATGCGTAATGTAAAGTTGGACAATGTTTGTGAACATATTTAGGAGTCAACTCAGAAATTTATGATAGAAGAGTCAACTTAGAAGGATGTAAGATTTAAATATTGACGTGGGCACGCATGACATATACACTTCAATGAAAGGAAAAAAAGAAAAAGAAAAGAAAAGAAAAAGAAAAACCCACTACAAATCAATTAAAATACAAATATTTTTTATAATATATATATTTTTAAAAATTTATATTATATTTGGTGTAAAAAACATTTTCTAGTTTTTATTTTCTAAAAATTATTTTATTTTATCTTTTTTTATTAATTATTTTTAGAGAATAAAGTTTATAAAATCTTACTTGGTTTTGAGTTTTTATTAATGACTGGTTTAAAAAACATAATTAAAATTTTATATAATTAACATTTTATGATATAAAGTATATTATTATATTACATTTATTTATTATTATTTTTATTTTTAGAAATTACCTTAATAGCTTCTCACTATTATAAAATTAAAATATCAAGGGCACAAACTTTTAGCTTTAACAACACATAATATGATTTATATAGTTTGACTATGAGATAAAACAAATAAAAATTATGATAATAGAAGTGAAATATAATGACATATCATTTTTCATGTATCTTTGTATCCCCAAAGCATCATGTGATAAGTGGAGAAGAAAAGAAAATTGGATGAGAGCATTTATCTTTATTAACTCATAAATCCTTATTTATAGGCTCTACTCATCAAGCTTCGGAATGGATGAAGTTTTAATCAATTCCCATACATGGAAGCATGCAAGCGTGGTTTTGCATGAGCATGGAGAGGCTTGGCTAGAAAGAGATCGTTCATTGATTCTGTGAGGTCAATTTGGTCCTGGTTCGGTGGCACACTCCACGCAAAACATTGAAGAAGTCTCGCCAAGAGTGTAACTGTCAAGGCTGTCCCTAAGGCAGTTCCAGGACACCCGCGTCTCCCAGTACTAAATGAAATGAACCGAAGCTCAGGCTCAGCTAAATCCACCACTTCATCATTCATATGCCGCTCTGGTTTAAACTTTAATGGCTCTTCCCACACTCTAGGGTTCCGTCCAAGCCCTACCCGGCTCAGCAGGACATGGCTGCCTTTGGGGATGAAGTAGCCGGCCACAACAGAGTCCGCCATGGACACATGGGGCACGTTGAATGGTGCTATGGGGTGAAGCCGCAGAGCTTCCCTAGCACAGGCTTTAACATATTTGAGCTGCGCGATATCGGATTCTTGAACAAGTCTATCCTTTCCAACCACTCTATCGATTTCTTCTACGGCCTTCTGCATAATCTCGGGTTGATTGATCATTTCTGCCATTGCCCACTCAGCTGCATGCGCTGGATTATCCACTATTTCAATCATCAGTTCCTGCCAGATTGTATGTAGTTAATATATATTGAACCCCAAAGAGAAGAACTTCATAATATATATACGAAATTAGGATAACATATTAGAGCTAAATTCTCACTATGAGTTGGGCTTTGATCTCTTCTACTGATAGCAATGGTTTTCCCTTTGTGTCGCTGATTGTAAGGAAAACATCGAGTATGTCCTCAACCTCCTTCTTCTCCCCATTCCTCCATTGTATTATTCTCTCGTCCACTATCGGATCATGATGCTTGTTGATTATGCTCAAAGCCTCTTTTACCATCTTCTCGTGGCCATCTAAGTCGAAGACTCTCAGGCATGGAAGGTAATCAGATGGAGAGAATACATATAGGTAAGCAAGCGTGGTAAAGAGGGAGTTTACGTGTTCTTCTTCTTCAAGTCCAGGCCCTCCATCTTTCCTTCCTTCCCCAAAGTACCTTCTGCTGAACATCATCTTCCTAACCACATTTCCTGTGTATTGTCTGACTGCAGTTCTCACATTCACAATCGATGATTCCGTAAAATTATGGCTAGTAATACTAGAGAACTTACACTGGTTATAAATGAAGCGGACAAGATTGTCGGCTTCTTCAGTTCTCTTCTGGAGGAGCCACATATGTCTTGCTGGCTTAAGCACCTCGGAAGTGATGATCCTTCTCATCTTCTTCCACTGCTCTCCCCATGGCGAAAGGACTGTGGTCAGGAATCCTCTGCTCAAGTGATCGGACGTCATTGTAATAGGTCTGGATGCAAACACTGCATCGTGTTCCTTCAAAAACTCCCTGGCAATCTCAGGCGAAATCACGGGAATGACATGGACATTGCCCAGTTTGATGCATGCAATCTCAGTGTTGAGTTCCTCCAAAAGTCCAAGTATCCACCGGAATACCGGCTTTTTTGTGAATAATTCAGGCAGGTTCCCAACTAATGGCCATGGAGTTGGACCAGGAGGGAGCAGTGGCATTTGCTTGGTGATTAGGGTTTTGGGTTCGAGTTTGTAGAGGATGAGAAAAGCGAAAAAGATAAGGAAAAGGAGCAAGAGGATGAATGGTAAATGAAGATGAAGTGAAGCGAGCTTCAAGGTTTCAGAATTATGAGAGAGCAGGAAGAGGAATGAATTTGGAAATGAAGAAGACATGGTTGAGTTGCAGCTGCTACCCATCATCATTTGTCTCTTGCTGATCTTCAGTACTAGGATTTGCTCCCTCTTTATAGGCAAATGGACTTCCACTATACATGCTCATACTTCCCATCAATGGTAGGATTACTCCTCTTGTACAGTCAAAATCATGTTAGATTTTGGTCCAACAGACGGGTGGCATGGTCTGGTAGGATAAATTGGTATAATATTTAGGGAAATACGGTCGACCCACATCCAATAAAAAATGGCTCCATTTTGTGACACATGGTAAATGTGAAGGCGCAGAACCATGTGGTTTGGATCCCTCCAAATCCTAATCCTAAGCCCCATTTAAAAAAATCCCACCACTTTTTTGGACACATATAACAAATGTGCAGGTACATTCCCCCACATTATTATTATTTTCTTCCAAGTGGCGTTGATTTTAGGGAGGAAACTTTTTATGAACAAACCTTTGTCTCTCTATGAAAAAAAAAGCATTTTAATTAATCTCTTACTATTACTTGCAATAAAAATGTGATAAATTATCATCAATTATTACCATTACTATTACAAGTCCTTTGGATGGCAATAAATATGTTGTCACACATAGAGGGAAAACGACTTGTGTAGTTTAAAAATAGCAATTTTAAAAAATAATTTTAAAAAATAGTTTTCAATTATTTTCAAGAATAAAATTTTATTTTAAAACTCAAACATAAATTAATATAATTTTCTCAATTTATTCTTACACCGAATATAAACATTTTTGAAATATTTTTAATTTTTTAATCTTAATGCATAAAACCTATGAAAAATAGCTGAAAACATCTTAATTTTTTTAAAAATTAATCTATTTTCATAACAAACTTGAAAATACTAATTTCAATTAAACTTTTGCAAACATAATTTTTAAATTTGAAAACATTTTTCTATTCATACTAAATACACCCATAACTTCTTTAGTTGTTTTAAAAGGTGTTGTCAATTAAGAAATAAGATTTTCTTTCTTTTTTTTGATAATTTTTTTGCTTCTTCAAGGTCTTTGAGAAGTAGTTTTTTGTGTCAACATTTTCCAATTTTCCTCGGACTCTAGCATTCATAGAGCTAATAGAAGAAATTTATCATCCATCACCTAATAATTGAGTTTGTTTAATTTTATTCAATTTAACAATTAAAGAAATTTATCAAAAAATTTAAATATTGTGTGTTAAAATATCGAATTTTCTTTATAATTCTCAATAATTTTGTTTCTATTCATATTAGCTCAAGAAGCTTTTTACATTGTGAGTTACTATCCACTAAAGATTCGATGTTATCGTTGGCTTAATTTAAAAAAAAAAAACGTAAGTCTAAAAAAGATTTGTTTAATGAAGTGATTAAAATGTTAAAACGAACCATATTAATATTGGACAAAACGTTTTTTCATTGAATTCATAAACATCTGTGGTAGGTGAGTGCGGTGCCATGTTGTGGGTCATGTTTGTGGGACAGACGGTTGAAGAAGCAGAATTTCATATTTAAAAATTAATTAATTAATTAATTAATTTTACATATGATCCCACTACTTCAAAAATATTATCACATGATCAATGCATGGTTCAGCGTAGGATATCACAGCACGGAAGTGACACGTTTGGAAGTTTGAAAGTTTGAATGAAACTTCTGTAGATGATGTGTAAACGTGGTCTCAATCCATTGAACTTCTTAAGAACCATTTAATTAATTTAAAATTTATAAATGTATTATTTAGTTGATTTAAATTTAAAGTTCAATTTAATTATAGAATATTTTTAGTATTTATAATGGTATATGACATTTTATTTATCTATTATTTGATTTTTTTAATTAAATGGCATTAATAATTATTTTTTAAAAAAAATATTATAAAAATATAAGTTGAGAAATTCATATAGGTTAAATGAGTCAAATCATACACGGGTCAATTTCACATGGTTAATTGGTTAATTAAACATGTTAAACATATCATATATGAGTTTATATAAGTTAAGTGATAAATAGATTATTTTAATATCATTATGTAAACAAAGTTATATAATGTTGTAAAATGTTCCAAATTCTTAATTAGTATAAATTCATTTTTGTAAAGATTATTGTATAAAATATTTTCTAAGTCGATATGATATTATAATAATAATTATTTATTTATTTATTTATTTATTTATTTATTTATTTTATAGAATAAGTAGAAAGATATTAGGAATATCTTTCTATATTTTATAAGTGATGAGTGGAAAAGACATTAAATAGAGATAAGGCTGTAAAGGCTATGTGTGATGGATAGAGGCGTCAACGGAGGTAGATGAGTTGTGGTTAAAAATACAAATATAAGGAATGAGAAAATATGAGATGTTTCGAAAATTCAATAATTGCATTTAGTTTTTGTCTTATGTAATATCGTCTATGATATAGTCGAATTATTTTCTTTCATTTATCGATATAAATATGGTTAGTCAAATCATGTTAAAATTGTATGTATTTTAATGTAAATGATTTATTTTTGTGTTTTTGAATTAACATTATTTGCATTAAAACTTTCATTTGCACAACAAATAAATCATTAATGGGTCAACTTGCTAAATAGGTTAGATGGATTGATTCAAGTTTAAATGGGTTATAAAAATTGATATGCATGGCTAAATAGGATGAAGGATGAGAAAAGCGAAAACGAGCAAGAAAATGGACAGTAAATGCAGATGAATTCGAAGTAAAGCAAGCTCCAAGGTTTCAAAATTATGAGAGACCTCCCATACATTTGCTCTCTCGTTAGGCAAATGAACTTCCACATGCATGCAGACCTCCCACTTTCCACATGCAATAATTCTCGTCATGAACACCACAACTTCTTTTGGACCCCCCAAGATGTTGGGTTTTGGTACAATTCACGTAGTGCAATTATAGAAAACACCTGTAAAATTTTGGGTTGATTTCATTTACATTTAAATTTTAGGATTAATTTCATCCGCATCCCAATAAAGTAAAAAAATTTTATATTTGAATAAATATTTTTTTAAAATAAAAAGACAACTTAATTTTTGTGGTGAGGAGAAGCCCAATTTTGTGGACAAAAAAATATTTGTACATGTGACCTCTACTTTAAAGATACATATTAGTGAATGAACTTATAATATTCAATAAATGAAACAAGAGTTTCATTAAAATAATTATTTATAGAAAAATAAATAGAATAATTGTTTATTATACAAAGAGAGTTAAAATCAATAAAAAATTACTAATCACTATTGAAAACCCAACTTAATAAGTTATGTATACTAGCAATACAATAAATATAATATAATAGAAAAAATATGTACGAAAGAATTTAAAGTTATATATTTTTTAAACCTCTCATATATTTGATTTCGTATGTGTGGAATAATTAATAAGTAAACTAAATAAAAATCATAATCCATGATCGAATTAATAATTTATATTCAACATATTATGATCTAAATATGCAAAAATTGATTCATAAATCAAAATTTCAAGAAAACTTATTGTAAAATCTAAACAACTTGCAATGTGTACATACCTCAAAACTTTAGACTAGAGCCTATGAATTGATCATAAATATTAATAAAATATATATTTCAAACAATATTTGAACCCAATGTATTCTCAAAACTATTTTTGGATTATAAAATTATTGCAGTGATAAGAATACCATGATGTGGACCCTGCATTTCGGCTCATGCGTTTTCCACTCGATGGTAAGCTGCTTTTTATTTATTTGGCAAAAAATGATTTTATTTTTAAGAAAATGACTTGAAGTCGCCACTTATTTTTGTTTTATTTTTAAAGGGTAAACAAAATAAGAAAGAAAACCCTAAGTGTGACTCCTTACTTTGGAAAAAGTGATCTGTGAAAAATCGGATCGGGTTCGGGGGTCAGGTTACTTATTGGGAAGGTACGGTAAAGACCGTAGCACCCCTCTAAGTCCCTAAAATCGGGTCTCTACTAATAAAATGAAGCAATTGTGACAATTAACTAATTAATCATGAATACCAAAATTAATGACATGAATTAATTTACACAAAAGTGATAACAAAATAAAATTACTAGAATGTACAACATAAATAATAAGAGAATTATGTAAAATGATTTATTGAACTAAAAAAAGATATTAAAAAAAAACAGTTTTCAAGAAATTTCAAAGGATTTTATTAAAAATAATTTTGAATAAGTGATTTATTTTCTCAATTTAATTTTCAAAAAAGTTATTTACATTTATTGTATCAAAAGAATTTATTATAAAATTTCAATTTGGCAACAATAATTATTTTCACTTGTTTTTACAAAAAAAATAATGAATTTTTACAATTTTATTTACAAAAGTATTTAGATTCAGTTTCATTTAAAAAAGTGATTTTTACAAATTATTTAAAATGACATAACTTTATTTACAAAAGAAATTTTAATTACAAAGAAAAACAAATATTTAAATCCTCTATTTCTGAAAAACACTTTTAATCTCATTTTAATTAAGGAAAAAGAATTCATTTGAAAAAAATATTTTTAGATAATTTTATTAAAAATTAATTTTTGGGACAACTTTATTTACAAAACAATTTTTGGACAATTTTTATTAAACAAAGAAATTTTTGAACAATGTCATTAAAAACAATTTTTCGAATTATATTAAAAACAATTTTTTTTTTTTTCTAAATGCATTTTTCTGAATTTTTATAAATAATAAAAAAACTTTCTTTTATTAAAAATAATATTTTAAAATTATTTTTTCATCAAAACATATTTATTGAATTCTTCCTCTCATTTAAATAAAATTTCTAGTTTGTTCGATGTTCAATTCTGTACACACAAGTAAATATACACAGATAAATATTTACAGAAATTAATAGAAATAAAATTAAATATAAATGAGAAATCAAATATATACCCCAGTAGGCTTACAACAAGTTCAATGCTCCATTTACAGCTTTTCGAGTCTCACTTTGTTCCATGAAATTCCGTGCTCCACATGTTATAAATTTGTGTTCAGCTAACAGGTTCGTAGAATGAGCCAATGCAAAAACAAAAATAGCCTAAGTTTCGTATTAATTTACCACCAACAAATTAACTCAAATTTCATATTAATTCAACAATTCAAATATCACAAACAACAATTACTAGTATAATCAAATCAAGAAAAATGAATAATAATAATAATAATAAATAATAATAATAATAATAGTGGGAAACGGATGAGATGGGAAGGAGGTCGCCGACCGGCAGTGGTTCGCCGGCAGCGCCTGGTCGGTGTCCCGGTGGCGGTGAGGGGTTGAGTTTTTGAAAATAATAATAATAATAATAAAGAAAATAAGGAAAAAAAAAATGGAGAATGAAAGGAAAAAGATGGGAAGGAAATGAAGGGGTATTCGACCGGTGAGGTATAGTGGAGGAAGGGCTATTAAGAGAAAGAAAAATAGAGGAGAAGGAAGGGAAAAACAAGAGGAGAAAATGGAGGGGAGTCGGCCACTGTTCGGGAATAAAGAGGGAAATATGAGAGAAAATGAAGGGGAGTTGGGGAGCTCTGGCCGTTCATGGATTGTGGAGCCAAAAAAACGAAGAAGAAAAAAAATCAGGCCAAAAATGGGGGAGCCGGCCACCTTAGAACAAGGTCTCTTGGGAGTAGCAGAAAAAAAGCCAAGGAAGAGGGGAATGGGGGGCCCGACCATTTTTGCCTTGGGAATGGGGGAGATGTTAAAAAAATTCAAAAAGAAAGAGCCCATCAATGGGGGGCCAGCCAAAAAGAAAAAGAAAGGGGAAAAAATAATAAAAAAATGAAATAGAGGGAATAGGGGTATGGCTTGGACGTGGGGTGATGGGGGGTAGGTAGGGGAGTGAGAAGAGAGAGGAAAGAGAAATGAAGGAAATAAAAGAAAAATAAATAAATAAATAAATAAATAATAATAGTAATAATAAATAACATAAAAGAAAAATTAAAATATAATAATAATAATAATAATAATAATAATAATAATAATAAAATAAAACAATATACAAAATAATAAAAACTAAGAAATAAATGGTGAGTGGGTCAAAAAACACATGTAATCGAGATTTAAAATCTATGGACAAAATTGAGCTCAAAATCAATGAAAAATAAAAATGAGACAAATTTTGGGGTCTACATATGACAACATTTAATATTAATAAGATATATTATTTTTATATAATTCAAAATTTTTTAAACATAAAAAATATGTCTTAGTGACATGTTTTTAAAATTTCATTGTATATTTCCCTTACTTTGAATTAAAAAAGATGTGAATAAAAATGACATATGACAAGAATAAGAATAAGAGAAATATTTGATAAAATTTCAAATTAATTAGACTTATAATTAAAAAATATTTTCAAAATTATTAATTTCAATATTTAAACAAGAGTACAAAGAAAATAATTTTGAAACTATGATATTTTAATAAATAAATTTGCTTTTAAATGTCTTAATTTTGGTGGTGGGGAGAAGCCGAATTTTATGTGGACCAAAAACACAAGAAAAAGGTCATTGACAATGATGAAATATATTCTTAAACTAAAGAGTTTGGAGGATAATTTGGCGGCCATTGGAGAACCTGTGACTGATAGAGATCAGATTCTCCAACTTCTTAGAGGTCTTGGGGTAGACTACAACTCGATAGTAGCCTCTCTTACAGTACGTGAAGATGAGATGTCTCTCCACTCTGTACACAACATTTTACTCACCCATGAACAATGACTTGGCTTTCAGAGAATTTAGTTGCAGAAGATAACATCATCTCTACTAATCTTGCTACACCACAATATCAACATTTTAACAATAAAATATCGTCCAACAGAAATCCCTCCGGTCAAAATAGGCAGTTTGGGTTCAACATAAGAAGAGATACAAATGGTGGGTGCTCACAATCATCTTAGAATCGACCATAGTGCCAGCTTGTGGCAAGTTTGGCCATACTATGGTTCGTTGCTACCACAGATTTGATATTAACTTCCAAGGCTACAACCCTAATATGGATACTATTCAAACCAATAAACCAAATGCCAAGAATCCAGTGCAAGCTATGATGGCATCTTCTTCCACCATATCTGATGAGGCATGGTTTTTTGACACTAGTGCTACACATCACCTACCACAAAGTGTTGATACACTCTCAAATGTACGACCATACATGAGTAATGACAAGGTGATCGTTGGGAATGGTAAGCACCTTCGTATTTTACATACAAGCACTACCTTATTTGATTCATCTTCTAAAACCTTTCAGCCAAGACAAGTACTTCACGTTCCTTATATTGCTACTAATCTCATTAGTGTCTCACAATTTTGTGCCGATAATAATACTTTTTTTGAGTTTCATCCTCGGTTATTTTTTGTCAAATATCAGGTCACCAAGAAGATACTTTTTCAATGATGTCTTGAACATGGCTTATATAGATTCCCTGCCAAATTTGTGTCTTCACCTGCAACTTTTGTTTCTTCTAGCTATGACAGGTCTTCCAATCTTTCTTTAACAACCATAACTACACTTTGGCATTCTCATCCTCTAGTTGAAACACATTCTTACCTTTTGTAATATTTCACATCAATGCCATAAAAACAGTGTCAGTTATGCTTGTCAATTTGCAAAAAGTCATAAATTGTCTTTAAATGTGTCTGTTTCCAGAGCTTATCATCATCTAACTTTACTTCATACTAATCTTTTAGGCTCTGCTTCCATTCCATCCACAACTGGTGCATGCTACTTTATCTTGTTTGTTGATGATTTTTCTCGTTTCTCTTGGATTTCTCCATTACACAACAAAGATCAAGCATTATTTGTATTCATAAAATTCAAAAATCTAGTTGAAAATCGGTTTAATTCTCGAATATAATGTTTATGGTCTGATAATGGTGGTGAATTTAAATCATTTTCTTCATATCTTGCTACAGATGGTATTAAAAGTCAGTTTTCTTGTCCATACACACCTCAATAGAATGGCCGAGTAGAGCGCAAATTACGACATATAATTGACACTAGTCTTGCTCTATTAGCCACTGCATTTTTACCTTTCAAATTTTGGCTATATGCATTTCATATAACTATTTTCCTTATTAATCGGCTACCTATTAAGGCTATTAATTATCAATCTTTCTTTCAATTTTTTTTGGCAAATCACCAAATTATCACATCCTTAAAATTTTCGATTGCTTATGCTACCCTTATATTGGATCATACAATAAAAATAAACTCTCCTATCGCTCTAGTCGATGCATCTTCCTTGGCTATAGTTTCGATCACAAAGGATATATCTGTCTTAACCCCCTATTAGGTCGTCTCTATGTTACTAGACATGTTGTGTTTCATGAAACAGTGTTCCCATTCTAGTCTACTCTTGATCAATCCTCATCTATGCTTTTCATTCCTACTCCAACCTTTTTTTCTTGCTTATCTTTTCCCGTGTCCTCACTACATTCACATACAACTCCTTCCACCTCAAACCCAACATTAACTAATATGTCTTCCTCCACTACTTCTTTACCAGACCTAATACAAGTTCTTTTTGTTGACATCTCCACCTATAAACCTCAATTTATTAATCAGCATCCCATGGTCACCCGTGCAAAGAATGACATCAGCCAGAAGAAGGCCTACTTATAATCTCATATTTTTTAACCTACTACATTTACACAGACTGTTAAAGATTCAAATGGATTCTTGCCATGGAAAAAGAGTTTTCTATTCTCCAAAGAAACAACACATGGCATCTTGTTCCACCACCCTCCAATAGCAATATAATTGGTTGTAAATGGGTCTACAAACTCAAATATAAGCCAATGGAATAGTTGATTGCCACAAGGCCCGATTAATTGCACAAAGATTTACGCAAACTCTGGGTCTTGATTGTTTTGAGACTTTTAGTCTAGTTGTCAAGGCCTCTACTATCCACATTATATTTGTAGTTGCACTTTCATTTAATTGCTTGGTTCACCAACTTGATGTTCAGAATGTCTTTCTCCATGGAGATCTTGAAGAACATGTGTATATGCATCAACCCCCTGACTTTATCAATTCTCAATTTCCTTCTCATGTTTGCAAGCTTAACAAAGCTTTATATGGCCTTAAGCAGCCTTCCCGGGCATGGCATACCAAACTCAACATTTCACTTATTGGATGAGGATTTCAAGCTTCTCGAGCTAATAGCTCGATGTTTACTTATCATTCAACACATGATGTTTTTATTTTGCTCATTTATGTAGACGACATGTATACTAGTAACTAGCAGCAACTCAGCTTAGGTTTTCTCCTTTATTACTCGTCTCAACTCCTTTTTTGCTCTTCGTGACTTGGGCTATGTCAATTATTTTTTGGGCATTGAAGTAGTTCGTCATGGTACTATGTTTCATCTTAGTCAACACAACCATGCTAGACTCCAAGCCTGCTACTACTCTAGAATTGTTAAGACAAACGTTATCTCATCTTGATGGTGAACCTCTCCTGGATGCCACCTTATATCGAAGCACAATTGGTGTACTTCAATACCTTACCCTTACCAGACCGGACATTTCTTTTGCCTTTAATAAAGCCTGTAAGTTCATGGCTACACCCACCACTACTCACTAGCTTGTTATAAAATGAATTTTGCGATATCTCAAGGACACTTTATCTTATAACATTTAGATGCAGTAGTCCACCTCGTTGGATATTCTTGGATATATTGATGCTGACTGGGCATCTTATCCAGATGACAGAAGAAGCATCGGTGGCTATGACATCTTCCTTGGTTTGAATTTAGTGTCGCAGTCCTCCAACAAACAAAAGGTTGTGTTTCGCAGCAGTGCACAGTCTGAGTATTATGTTCTTGCATATGCTACTTTGGAGATTATTTGGATCCAATCTATTTTATAGGAAATCTGTCTATTTTCTTCCTCTCCACCTCTACTTTAGGGTGATAATAAAAGTGCAGCTCACTTGGTTGCTAATCCAGTGTTTCATGCTAGGATCAAACTCATTGAGTTGGATCTACACTTTATACAAGATCAAGTTCTTCATAAACAACTCGTTATTCAGTATATTCCTTCATCCAAACAAGTTGTTGACATTTTCACTAAACATATTTCAAGCTCCCAGTTTCTTAGTTTCATAACGAAACTCTCTGTTGTTTCCTCACTTATGAGCTTACGGTGGAATGATAAACAATACCTAGCTGATCAACAAGAAGAAGACTCAAGCTGGAAGTGTAGGAAGATTGTAAATAATTTTTATTTTTATTTTATTCTATTAGTCTTATATTTTTTTGGAAGAGTTCTATTAAGAATTATTTTTATTTTATTTTATTCTATTAATCTTATATTTTTGGGAAGAGTCCTATTGGGATTGTGCTAGTGGAGTCACATTCTACTTATAAGTAGATTCCTCTTCCACTTTGAGTCATACTCTAATTACAAGTAAAGTCCCATTGGGATTGTGTTAGTGGCCTATAAAAGCAGGTGACCCTTCACTCTCTATATATGAATGCCAATTTTTTAGAGAGTTTTTCAAAGAGTCGTTCATACATCTATCTAAAGGAATTTTTTCAGAACCAAGCTATACAAATCTCGCTTATAGAGTGCACCCAAGGCGAGATCTGACTGTTGAATCCTGGAAGTAGGCCACTGGTACCCTAGTGCACCGAGTTCGTCTTCTAGGAATGTGGATCTATTTCAAGGATAGTGTTTGTCATACTTCAGTCAATAAGTTTTTCTTCTTATTCATTATGTTATTTGTTTATGTCTTTGGGGATAGTATTTTGTTTTCATAACCTTAAATCCAATAATCTTGAAATATATCCAAATGGAAGCTTTCTTAGTTCACACCCGTCCTGACAAATCTAAAATTGATCCCTTCAATGGGACATTCTTTAAGAGATGCCAAGAAAGGGTTTTTTTCTGCAATTGATGTAGTGAACTTGGGACACATTTTGACTAACCCAAAACAAGAAGATAGTTCTCATATGTTACCAACCTGAGAAATTGGAAATAAACAAGTTAGACATGCTATTCTAAGTACCATTTCTAATGAACTTTTTGATAGTTATTGTCAATTTAAAGTTGCAAAAGAAATTTGGGATGCAACGAATAAAAAATATATTTTGGAAGATGCAGGAACTCAGAAATATGTCATAGGGAAGTTTAGAAATTTCCAAATGACCGAGGATAAAGATGTATCATCTCAAATCCATGACTACCATTTGTTGATTAATGACTTAGCTATTGAAGACATTAAATTACCCGAACCTTTTGTGGTTGGTTATTTAGTAGAGACTCCTCCAGAGTCTTGGAAAGATTATAAAAATAATATGAAACATAAAATGAAACAAAATTCCCTAGAGGATGTCATAATCCATATTAAGATTGAGGAACAAAACCGAAATAGGGATAATATTGAGAAAGCTAAGGAATTGTCTTCTAAGGCTAATGTAGTAGAAAAAAAACCTAAACCCAAAAAACAATAGGTCTAGGAAACAAAACTCTAAGACCAAGCCCAATGCATCAAACAAGGTTCATAACTCAACTATTAAAAAATGAGGTAATTGCTTTGTCTGTGGCAAGTCTGGACACTATGCAGCTCAATGTCGTCATAGTAAGAGAACTGAAAAGTCCAATTCAAAGGCAAATCTGGAAAAAACAGAGGTAATCACAGTAGTAATCTTCTCTGAGGTGAGCATGGTCACCAATATGAAGGATTAAGTGGTAGACTCTAGGGCTACCAGGCACATCTGTGGGAATAGAAGTGCATTTATTTCATATCCCACTATAAGGGAAAAAGAGGAACAAGTGTTCATGGGTGATTCTAGATCTACTCCAATGATTGGCAAATGGAAAGTTCTCCTCAAGCTAACCTCTGGAAAAATGCTCGTCCTCAGTGATGTTCTTCATATGCTAGATATCCGTTGGAACTTGGTGTCAGTATTTTTGCTTGGAAAAACAGAAGTGAGGATCTTGTTTGACTTCGATAAAATAGTTTTAACTAAGAATGATTCATTTGTGGGAAATTACTATTGTAATAATTGTTTATTTTTGTTGAATGTTTTTTATATTATCAATAAGAATGCATCTTCTTCTTCTACTTACATAGTTGATTCTTGTGATATTTGGCATAGTAGACTAGGACATGTGAACTTTTCATATATGAAGAAAATGGTTGAATTGAGTTTAATCCCTAAAATGTCCTTAGAAAACCATAGAAAATTTGAATCTTGTGTAGAATCTAAAACCACAAAGAAATCTTACAAATCAATTGAAAGAGAATAAGATCTACTAAGTTTAATATACAGTGACTTAGGAGACATAAAAAATACAATGACTAGAGGTGGTAAACGATTCTATATAACTTTCATAGATGACTACTCAAGGTATACAAGGGTATATCTTTTGAGAAACAAAGATGAAGCAATAGATGCTTTCATCAAGTACAAAAATGAAGTGGAAAATCAACTAAGTAAGAAAATTAAAAGACTTAGAACTGATAGGGGAGAAGAGTATGAGTCCAACCCGTTTAATTCTTTTTGTGAAGATCATGGGATCATTCATAAAACTATTCCTCTTTATTTCTCTGAGTCTAATGGAATAATAGAAAGGAAAAAATAGGACCTTAAAAGAAATAATGAATGCAATATTGGTAAGTTCAGGAGCACCCTTGAACTTGTAAGGGGAAACTATCCTATCCGCATGTCATATTCAAAATAGAATACCCTACAAGAAAACTGGTAAAAGTCCTTATGAGTTGTGGAAGAGTTATGCACCTAATATAGCATACTTGAAAGTGTGGGGGTGTTTAGCTAAAGTTCTTCTCACTGAACCTAAAAAAAATGAAAATGAGATCCTAAAACCTTTGATGCAATGTTCATTGGGTATGCTGAGAATAATGCGACATATAGGTTTCTTGTTACTAAGTTAAAAAACAGTCTTGTAGATGTCGATACTATAATAGAAACAAAGACAGCAGATTTTTTTGAAAATATCTTTACTATGAAACTAAATGGTGAACAACAAGTTCAGAAAACAAGTAGAGACAAGTGTATTGAACTTTCTGAATATGAACCTAAAAGGAGTAAAAGAGATAGGAAAGAAACAAACTTGGAGATGGTTTCTACACCTTCCTAATAAATGGGGACCCTAGATCCTACAAAGAAGCTATAACTTCTCCCAATGCACCATTTTGGAAGGAGTTCATTAGCAGTGAAATCGAATCAATCATGTATAACCGTACATGGGAGTTAGTAGATTTACCTCTTGGTGCAAAGACTATTGGCTGTAAGTGGATCTTTAAAAGAAAGTTAAAACAAGGTGGGTCTATAGAGAAGTATAAAGCTCGTTTAATTGCCAAAGGCTTTAAACAAAGGAAAAATATAGATTACTTTGACACCTTTGTTCTTGTGACTAGAATAACATCAATTAGAGTATTGATCTCTCTAGCTTCCATTCATAATTTGGTGATACACCAAATGAATTTCAAGACTGCATTCTTGAATGGGGATTTGGAAGAGGAAATTTATATGGATCACTATATGGGTTAAAATAAGCTCTCAAACAGTGACACAACAAATTTGATCATGTGTTAGTAACTAATGGATATTCCATTAATAATGCCGACAAGTGTATCTACAATAAGTATGAGGATAACACATGTGTAGTCATTTACCTTTATGTTGATGACATGCTAATATTTGGAACTAGCCTAAAAGTTGTGTGTGAGATCAAAAAATTCTTAGGTTCTAAGTTTGATATGAAAGACCTAGGAAAGACAGAGGTGATTCTAGGAATTAAAATAATTAAAACACCTAATGGGTTAAACTTTCTTAAGAACACTATGTTGAAAATCTTAAGGAAGTTTGAACACTTTGATTGTAAACCAGTGTCAACTCCTTATGATCCCAACTCACAACTGAAGAAAAATAGAGAACATAATGTTGCCCAAATAGAGTGTGCTCAGATCATAAGGAGCCTAATGTGCTTAATGAACTATACCAAACCTGACATTGCTTATGCAGTAGGTAGATTGAGTCGATACACCCAAAGTCCTAATCAGGACTATTGGACTTTTGTTTGTAGAGTCCTCAAGTATTTGGGAGGCACCATTAACTATGGATTGTACTTTAGTGGATTTCCAAGTGTCCTTGAAGAATTTAATGTGCAAATTGGATCTCGGATTTAGATGAGATGAAATCCACTAGTGGATATGTTTTCATCCTTGATGGAAGTGCAATTTCTTGGAAGTTTGCCAAGCAAACTTGCATTACTCAGTCTACTATGGAGGTTGAGTTTATTGCCTTAGAAAATGCAAGTTCTGAGGCTGAGTGGCTTAGAAACCTCTTAGCGGATATCCTTTTATGGACAAGACTAGCCTTGCCTGTGTTTATGTGTTGCGATAGCTAAGCTGTAATTGCTAAGGCTAAGAGTAAAATATTTAATGGGAAGAAGAGGCATATACGCCTAAGGCACAATATTGTGTGGTAGCTGTTGAAACAAGGGTTATATCCCTAGAATTTGTGATGTCAGAGTTGAATTTGGTTGATCCTTTGACCAAACCACTAAATAAAAAACTAGTGGAAGAAACATCGAAGAGGATGAGGCTTATGCCTATTACAGAAGTCAAGAGTGGTGGTAACCCAACCTATTAGAATGGAAATTCCATGAAGTAGGTTCATATGGATAATAACAAATCACTTGTTGACTTGAGGTGCTTTATAAACTTTAATTGTTTGAGAGTTTATCCCTATGGTGTAGATAGAGCGTATTCTGCATTATAGAGCGTATTCTGCATTGATTAAGGTTGAGTGTTTACTCTTAATGAATACCATATTCCTTATGGATGGTATGTTTAAATGCAGAACATATTTGATGGATTCACCTATATGAGAGTGGAGGTGGGACCACTTCCTATGAGAACTTAGGCAGGTTCTCTAGAGCTCTCATGAATATCCAAGCAAGACACATGACCTATTTGTGCCAACCCATTTTGTATAGCTCTTAATGAAGTTAAGAAAACCAATGTGGATAAAAGTCCCTTGAGTTACATTAAGAAACACTGGTTCATAGAAATTTATTTTCACCGTGTTTTGTGATTCAACACTTATTTGTAATATGACTGGTTCATAGCCTTTGGGCACCAATACTGATGCATTGAATTCTTTTTCTTCCATAAAAAAAAAAAAAATCATGTTTACACTCTATGTGGGATTGTAGGAAGAGTGTTAATAATTTTTATTTTTATTTTGTTCTATTAGTCTTATATTTTTGGGAAGAGTCCTATGGGGAATTATTTTTATTTTATTTTATTCTATTAGTCTTATATTTTTTGGAAGAGTCCTATTGGAATTGTGCTAGTGGAGTCTCATTCCACTTATAAGTAGATTCTTCTTCCACTTTGAGTCATGTTCTAATTACAAGTAGAATCCCATTGGGATTGTATTAGTGGCCTATAAAAGCAGGTCATCCCTTACAAGTAGAGTTTTTTAGAGAGTCTTTCATACATCTATCTAGAAGAATTTTTTTAGAACCGAGTTCTACACATCTCGCTTATAAAGTGCACCCAAGGCGAGATTTGATTGTTGAATCCTGGAGGTAGACCATTGGTACCTAGTACACCGAGTTTGTCTTCGAGGAGTGTGAATCTATTTCAAGAACAGTGTTTGTCACGCCTCAACCGATAAGTTTTTCTTCTTATTCATTATGTTTTTTGTTTATGTCTTTTGGGCTAGTCTTTTGTTTCCATACCCTTAAATTCAACAACAAGAAGCTAACTGTCGAGGATCAACTACAACAAACCAAAGTCTGTTAAGAACGTCTTGAAGTAGGAGGTTAGCCATTTAGGTTGTTGTCAATATAAATATAAAAACATCAGTGTACAAGTACTTGGTATCTTTTTCTAATACAACAAGAAATATTCATTTTCTACAACGTAGTTTCTGAAACTTTCACGTCTATTGCCCACTCAGCTGCCTACGCTGGATTATCCACTATTTAAAAGATACAATCTCTTCTAAAAGATGTGTTTGGTGTTTTAAGACACATCCCTTTAAAATATGTGTCTAGTATTTTGAAGACACATCTATAAAATCTATAAATAGGGGCCCATGACATATTCATTCATCAATTCTTTTCATTTTTTTCTTTTTTGTTGTCATTCAAGTATTCTTTAACTTCAAGTCTAATCATTTCTCATTTTTACCAAATATTTGGTATTTAAGAGAGTATAAATTACCAAGTGATTCATTATTTATTATGGTTTGAAGTGCTATTATACAAGAAAGTGATCGTTATGTTCTGGGAGACGATTGTTCATAAACCATAAGCACCTAAGTGGGATAAATTCATTTTAAGGACATAGAGTCAAACTATCAATCTTATTTGTGAGTTTCAATTTTCTACTTCATTTTATTTGTATATTTATTATACACACTTATTATCCATATATTCTCAGTGATCTGATAACATAATATTTATTTTTTCATATTTGGTAGTTTTAAAATGTTATACATATCTAGGAGTTGAATTCATTTTTAACTCCAAATTTTAAGATATAGGGGAATTGGTTAAATAGGTTCAAAATTTAGATACCAATATAGCGATCCCAATTCCCACATAACAAGAGAAAAATAAAATACCATTAAAATATCTTTAATAATAACTTCCTATCTGTCATATATAATGGTGGATTTTTCCATAAATTAAATATATGATTTAAAAAAAGTACTTTGTGGTAGGATATTTTTTTCCGCAAAAAAATTATTTGTAGCGAGTTTGTTATTATAAGTCCGTGAACATCTGGTATCCACACAATTAATAAAAGATCGAAGCTTATCATCTATAATAATAAACTATTATAATAAGGTAGATGATTGGTCATCATCTTAGGAGTCTTTTCTTAATCAATTTGATAATATCATATAGTTAATTACAATGGAATTTCTTTGTAATCAATATAATGTTACCTTATTAACCATTATCTTAACAATGGAGTTTTTTTTTAATCATTTTGATAATTACAATGTAATCTCTTTGTAGTCAATATGATAACATCATATGACTTAAAGGTCTAAGTTAGATGAAATATATGGAATAAACTACTCAAAATTTGGTCAATGTAATACCAATACCCATACATTGATCATTTTTATTAGGTAAAGGATGCCTAATCCATTGAAGAACCTCATTTAAAGGTTTGTAGTTGATTATAAGTCTTGGGGCACCCCTTTCAATCTCAACAAATGCCCAAATGGAACAGTGAATGCAGTTTTATGTATTTTTTTTCTTCAATTTTGATTTGTCAAAATCCTAATTTTAAATCAAATTATTAAAAGATTGAAGCATTATGAAGGCAACCAATAAGATCCTTTTTATTATGTAAAGGATACCTAATCCATTAAAGAACCTCATTTAAAGGCTTGTAGTTGATTACAAGTCTTGGAGCACCTGGAACTCCCTTACTAACTCAACTTTGTCCTTTTATGATGAATTTATTCTAATTAATGAAAGTTCTTGATCATATGATAGTTCTTCTTCACAATCATCATGTGATTGTGTGAAAAACTGAAGTATCAACTGTGTCAAACATGAATGGAATGTGATGCCTTTGATCATTAAATTTGGTTACAATTCCTTCATCACTTACTCAATTGGTTTGGTTGTGCCTTGGTAAATTTCAAATCCTAAGAATTTAATCCTGCTTTGAAATAGTTTGATCTTAGGGGTAAATATTACTAGTCCATTATCTTTGACAATTTTTTGAAAGATTTTTATATGCTTGAAGTGTTGATCAATAGAATTTGAAAATATAAGAACATCATCAATATATACAATGGTAAAGCTTGTACAGGGATTGAAAATGTTATTAACCATTATCTTAACAATGGAGTCTTTTTTTAATCATTTTGATAATTACAATGTAATCTCTTTATAGTCAATTTGATGACATCATATATATGACTTTAGAGGTCTAAGTTAGATGACCCATTAAAATACGTCATGTTTGGGGTGGAATATTATGTCAAATATTTAAAAAAGAAAAATGAAAATAATTCGATAATATTTTTAGTAATATATCACATAACAAGAAAGTGGGTTTTGAAAATTTCACTTATTAAGAAGAGATTCTAAAAAGGAATTTTAAAATTTTATCAAATGTCTAAGGTTCTGAGAAAGCAATTCCAAACATTAAGAAGTACTACTTACAACCTCTTTCAAAATCAAATGCGTAATGTAAAGTTGGACAACGTTTGTGAACATATCTGGGAGTCAACTTAGAAGTTTAGGATAGAAGAGTCAACATTGTAAAGTTGGACAATGTTTGTGAACATATCTAGGAGTCAACTTAGAAGGATGTAAGATTTAAATGTTAACGTGGACATGCATGACGTATACACTACAATGAAAGGAAAAAAAAAAGAGGAAAAACCCACTGCAAATCAATTAAAATACAAATATTTTTTATAATATATTTTTTAAAATTTTATATTATATTTGGTGTAAGAAAACATTTTCTAGTTTTTATTTTCTAAAAATTATTTTATTTTATCTTTTTTATTGATTATTTTTAGAAAATAAAATTTATAAAAACTTACTTGGTTTTGAGTTTTTATTAATGTAAAAAATGGTTTAAAAAATATAATTAAAATTTTCTATAATAGGATCATGTTGATAATAAAAATTTTATATAATAAAAATTATGATAATAAAAGTGAAATATAATGACATATCATTTTTCATATATCTTTGTATCCCCAAAGCATTATGTGATAAGTGGAAAAGAAAAGAAAATAGGATGAGAGCATTTATCTTTATTGACTCATAAATCCTTATTTATAGGCTCTACTCATCAAGCCCCCGGAATAGATGAAGTTTTAATCAATTCCCATACATGGAAGCATGCAAGCGTGGTTTTGCATGAGCATGGAGAGGCTTGGCTAGAAAGAGCTCGTTCATTGATTCTGTGAGGTCAATTTGGTCCTGGTTCGGTGGCACACTCCACGAAAAACATTGAAGGAGTCTCGCCAAGAGTGTAACTGTCAAGGCTGTCCCTAAGGCAGTTCCAGGACACCCGCGTCTCCCAGTACTAAATGAAATGAACCGAAGCTCATGCTCAGCTAAATCCACCACTTCATCATTCATGTGCCGCTCTGGTTTAAACTTTAATGGCTCTTCCCACACTCTAGGGTTCCGTCCAAGCCCTACCCGGCTCAGCAGGACATGGCTGCCTTTGGGGATGAAGTAACCGGCCACAACGGCGTCCGCCATGGATACATGGGGCACGTTGAATGGTGCCATGGGGTGAAGCCGCAGAGCTTCCCTAGCACAGGCTTTAACATATTTGAGCTGCGCGATATCGGATTCTTGAACAAGTCTATCCTTTCCAACCAATCTATCGATTTCTTCCACGGCCTTCTGCATAATCTCGGGTTGATTGATCATTTCTGCCATTGCCCACTCAGCTGCATGCGCTGGATTATCCACTATTTCAATCATCAGTTCCTGCCAGATTGTATATAGTTAATATATATTGAACCCCAAAGAGAAGAACTTCAGAATATATATACGAAATTAAGATAACATATTAGAGCTAAATTCTCACTATGAGTTGGGCTTTGATCTCTTCTACTGATAGCAATGGTTTTCCCTTTGTGTCGCTGATTGTAAGGAAAACATCGAGTATGTCCTCAACCTCCTTCTTCTCCCCATTCCTCCATTGTATTATTCTCTCATCCACTATCGGATCATGATGCTTGTTGATGATGCTCAAAGCGTCTTTTACCTTCGTCTCATGGCCATCTAAGTCGAAGACTCTCAGGCATGGAAGGTAATCAGATGGAGAGAATGAATATAGGTAAGCAAGCGAAGTAAAGAGGGAGTTGACGTGTTCTTCTTCTTCAAGTCCAGGCCCTCCATCTTTCCTTCCTTCCCCAAAGTACCTTCTGCTGAACATCATCTTCCTAACCACATTTCCTGTGTATTGTCTGACTGCATTTCTCACATTCACAACCGATGAGTCCGTAAAATTATGGCTAGTAATACTAGAGAACTTACACTGGTTATAAATGAAGCGGACAAGATTGTCGGCTTCTTCAGTTCTCTTCTGGAGGAGCCAAATATGTCTTTCTGGCTTAAGCACCTCAGAAATGATGATCCTTCTCATCTTCTTCCACTGCTCTCCCCATGGAGAAAGAGCTGTTGTCAGGAACCCTCTGCTCAAGTGATGGGACGCCATTGTAATAGGTCTGGATGCAAACACTGCATCATGTTTCTTCAAAAACTCCCTGGCAATCTCAGGCGAAATCACGGGAATGACATGGACATTGCCCAGTTTGATGCATGCAATCTCAGTGTTGAGTTCCTCCAAAAGTCCAAGTATCCACCGGAATACCGGCTTTTTTGTGAATAATTCAGGCAGGTTCCCAACTAATGGCCATGGAGTTGGACCAGGAGGGAGCAGTGGCATTTGCTTGGTGATTAGGGGTTTGTAGAGGATGAGAAAAGAGAAAAAGAAAAGGAAAAGGAGCAAGAGGATGAATGGTAAATGAAGATGAAGTGAAGCAAGCTCCAAGGTTTCAGAATTATGAGAGAGCAGGAAGAGGAATGGATTTGGAAATGAAGAAGACATGGTTGAGTTGCAGCTGCTACCCATCATCATTTGTCTCTTGCTGATCTTCAGTACTAGGATGCATGAGAAACCTCCCATACATGCTCTCTCTTTATAGGCAAATGGACTTCCACCATGCACGCCTTTCGTACTCCACAGTTCCACATGCAATAAAAATGTGATCAAGTCTCATCCACGGTAGGATTACTCCTCTCGTACAGTCAAAATTATGTTAGGTTTTGGTACAACAGACAGGGGACGGGTGGCATGGTCTGTTAGGACATGTGGTCGATCCATATCCTAACAATTGAATCTCTTCAACCTTAATCAATTTGATAATGTAATCTCTTCTCAGTGATCTTAAGGGAATAAAATTTGTTCTAACTAGATAAAAAAAAATGGCTCCATTTTGTGACACATAGTAAATGTGAAGGTGCAGAACCATGTAGTTTGGATCCCTCCTAATCCTAATCCTAAGACCCATTAAAAAAAATCCCACCATTGTTTTGGACACATACAACAAATGTGAAGGTACATTCTCCCACGTTCTTTCTTCCGATCCTTTGTAACGTTTGACAAACTTTTTATGAAGAAACCGTTGTCTCTTTATGAAAAGAAAGAAATTTTAATCACTTACCATTACTTGCACTAAAAATGTGATCAATTCTCATCAAAGATATGACAACTCCTTTGGATGGCAATAAATATACTGTCACACCTCGAGGGAAAACGACTCGTGTGGTTGAAAAAATAGCAATTTTTAAAAATTATTTTTAATTATTTTCAAGAACAAAATTTAATTTGGAGAACTCAAATATGAATTAAAATAATTTTCTCCATTTATTCTTCGTAAAATACTATACATTTATGTTGAATATAAACATTTTTGAAATATTTTCAATTGTTTAATTTTAATGCGCAAAAAACCTATAAAAAAAAAGTAGTTGAAAACATTCTTTTTTTTAAATTAATCTATTTTCATAACAAATTTGAAAAAAAAAAACTAATTTCAATTAAACTTTTGCAAATATAATTTTTAAATTTGAAACCATTTTTCTATTCATACTAAATACACCCATAACTTCTACTCCCATAACTTCTACTTTAGTTGTTTTGGATGGTGTTGCCAATTAAACTGATTTCAAATTATGGGTGTATTTAGTATGAATAGAAAAATGGTTTCAAATTTAAAAATTATATTTGCAAAAGTTTAATTGAAATTAGTTTTTTTTTTCAATTTTTTTATGAAAATAGATTAATTTAAAAAAAAAATGTTTTCAACTACTTTTTTTATAGGTTTTCTGCGCATTAAGATCGAACAATTGAAAATATTTCAAAAATGTTTATATTCAACATAAATGTACAGTATTTTACGAAGAATAAATCAAGAAAATTATTTTAATTCATATTTGAGTTCTCAACTTAAATTTTATTCTTGAAAATAATTGAAAATTATTTTAAAAAATTGCTATTTTTTCAACCACACAAGTCGTTTTCCTTCTAGGTGTGACAGTATATTTCTTTATTTTCTTGATAATTTTTTGCTTTTCCAAGGTCTTTCAAAAGTAGCCCTTTGTGTCCACATTTTCTGATCTTCTTCTTCGGACTCTAACATCCATAGTTAATAAAAGAAATTTATCATTCGTCACCTAATAATCGAGTCTGTTTAATTTTATTCAATTTGACAATTAAAAAAAATTATCATAAAGTTTAAATATTGTGTGTTAGAACATCGAGTCTTTTTTATAATTATCGATAATTTTGTTCCTATTCATCTTATCTTAGGAAACTTGTTACATAGTAAGTTACTATAAGTTTAAAAAGATTTCTTCCAACAAGTTAGGTGATTAAAAGGTTAAAATGAAACCATATTGTAATTTTTAAAATCGCCCATTCAACCCCACCCCACCATCTCATGTTGCCCTGTCGGACAAAACGTTTTTTCATTGAGGCGGCTCCATTTTTTGACACACATGAAGTGTGGAGGAACAGAAGCCATCTGGATCCCTCCTTGTCAAAGTTCAAGTCTATCTACCTTTGTGGGTCATGTTGTGAGACAGACGGTTGAAGAAGCAGAATTTCATATTTAAAAATTAATTTTACATATGATCCCACTACTTCAAAAATATTATCACATGATCAATGCATGGTTAAACGTAGAAAATCAAAACACGGAAGTGACACAATATCTTTCATGCAACACGTTTGGAAGTTTGAATACAACTTACATAGATGATGTGAACATGGTCTCGATCCGTTAAACTTCTTAAGAACCATTTAATTAATTTAAAATTTATAAATGTATTATTTATTTGCTTTAAATTTCAAGTTCTATTTAATTATACAATATTTTTAGTAGTTATAATGATATATGAAAATTTACTTATCTATATATTTATTTATTTATTTTTTATTAAATGACATTAATAATTAAATTTTTTATTTTTTAAAATCTGAGCTCATACATCCCAAGGTCATGTCTGAAACTGACAAATACAGAAGAAATGGACGTCCCGACATGAAAGGCATTAAAATAGGAAGAGAAAACAAATACTCCTTAATCTTCTCAAATGCAAGCCGACAATCATCATTCCAAATTGTTGGTTGGTTCTTCATCAAAAAACGAAAGATGGGCTCACATATGTCTATCAATCTGGCTATGAATCGACTGATGTACTGTAATCTGCCCAAAAAACCCCTAATCTCTTTCTTAGTCTTCGACACAGGCATGTCAAGTATGGCTTTGATCTTATCTGGGTCAACCTCTATGTCTCGTTCACTGATCATATGCCCCAGTAATTTCCCAGAAGTCACTCCAAATGTGTACTTCTTGGAATTTAGCCTCAATCTGAAGTTCCGAATCCTTTCAAAGAATCTCTCTAAAGCTGCTAGGTGATCTACTCTGCCTTGGGATTTGAGAAATTTATATAGATTAACGAGTCAGATCATACACAGATCAATTTCACATGGTTAAGTAAATATGTTAAACATATCATCTATATAAGTTAGACGATAAATAGATTATTTTAATATGATTACGTAAACAAGTTATGTAATGTTGTAAAGTGTTTCAAATTCTTAATTAGTATAAATTCATTTTTGTATAGATTATTGTATAAAATATTTTCTAAGTCGATATGATATTATAATATTAGTTAAATATATAGAATAAGCATAAATATATTAGGAATATCTTTCTATATATTATAAGTGATGAGTGAAAAAAGTTATTAAATAGAGATAAGGTTGCAAAGGGTACATGTGATGGATAGAGACATTCAATAGAGATAGGTACGAAGAGTGAGGAAATATGAAATGTTTCGAAAACTCAATAATTCAATTTAGTTTTTATCTTATGTAATATTGTCTATAATATAATTATTCTCTTTCATTTGTCGATATAGATATGGTTAGTCAATCATGTTAAAATCGCATGTATTTTAATACAAATTATTTATTTTTGTGTTTTTGAATTAATATTATTTGCATTAAAAGTTTTATTTGCACAACAAATAAATCATAAATGGGTCAACTTGCTAAATAGGTTAGATGGATTGATTCGAGTTTAAATGGGTTATAAAAATTGATATGGCTAAATAGGATGAGAAAAGCGAAAACGAGCAAGAAAATGGATGGTAAATGCAGATGAATTCGAAGTAAAGCAAGTTCCAAGGTTTCAAAATTATGAGAGACCTCCCATACATTTGCTCTCTCATTAGGCAAATGAACTTCCACATGCAATAATTCTCGCCATGAACACAACTTCTTGTGGACCCCCCAGATGTCGGGTTTTGGTACAATTCACATAGTGCAATTATAGAACACACCTGTCAAATTTTGGGTTGATTTCATTTACATTTAAAATTTAGAATTAATTTCATCCACATCCCAATAATTTTAATAAATATTTTTTTAAAATAAAAAGATATCTTAATTTTTGTGGTGAGGAGAAGCCCAATTTTGTGGAAAAAAAACATTGTACATGTGACCCTACTTTAAAAATACATATTAGTACATGAACTTATAATATTCAATAAATAAAATAAGAGTTTCACCAAAATAAATATTCATAGAAAAATATCATTCAAATCTTCCATCTAGAAGGTTTAATAAATGTTTGTTATAAAAAGCGGGTTAAAATCAACAAAAAAATATTGATCACTATTAAAAACTCAATAAGTTATTTACGAACAATGAAAATAAATATAACATAATAAAAAAAAATATGTAAAAAAGAATTTGAAGTTATATATCTTTTAAACCTTTGTACATTTGATTTTATATGTGTGGAATAATTAATAAGTAAAATAAATAAAAATCATATTTCATGATCGAGTCAATAATTTATATTTAATATATTATGATCTAAATATGCAAAAATTAATTCATAAATCATTTTGAAACTATGATATTTTAATAAATATACTTTTTTATTAGACTTACAATTAAAAAAATATTTTTAAAATTATTAATTTCAATATTTAAACAAGAAGCTGCAAAGAAAATAATTTTGAAACTATGATATTTTAATAAATTTACTTTTTAAAAATGCCTTAATTTTTGTGGTGGGGAGAAGCCGAATTTTATGTGAACCAAAAACACTGAGCACATGTGACTACTACTTCAAAGATCAGATAATATGGGGCTGGAAAATCACAACACGGCAGGCAGTAGGCACGCATTCTTCCTGTAACACGTTTGGATGTTTGACTGCCACGTGAAAAATCCAAGAGTAGTTGACTCATTACATTTTTCTTTTTTTAAATTTTTTTTTGTAAGGTTCTACCAAGACTTATCACCAAATGCAATAAGAAGATTATCTTTCTTTTTCTAAAAGATATAAGGAAGGGAAACAAAAAGGCTTTCACCATCATCAATCAAATAAGGAATGAAAGTAGTTTTGAAAATATTTTAAATACACAATTACTTCCAAAGAATTTTAGAAGATAAGGTATGAATAGGTCGTATTCAAACTCTTAATGGAGATTTTGAAAGTTTGAAAATGAAAAAATTAGAATCAATTTTGCGATTATTCTTATGGAATATTGACTATTGTAAATTTATTAAAAATAATTGTTAGGTACAAAATTATCGAACATAGCCATTGGAGGAACAAGTATTTTTATACGTGACCATTGCTAGAAGAAGCTCAACCAATTGAGTGACGGTCGACTAGTGTTCAAGTAGTTTAAGTAAAAGCCTCGACCACTACCTAAAACCTTAAACCCCTTTAACTCAATGGTTTGAGGTTGCACTCAACCAGTCCTCAACCAATTGAAATTTCCTTGACTTGTTGTATATGTGTTGAGGTTGCCTAAGGAAGAGCACCTAATTTTTGCAATTTGGAATATTTGCTAAGTTTGAGCTCAAAAAAACCTTAACCAAACCAACTAGAATAACTCCTTCAAAACTTTTTTAAAGATAGAACCATTGAATTTGCCTTGGAGAACCCACAAGTGCATTTCAAAAAGTATGTCTCGGTTAGTACACCTTATTCCCGAGATGAACTTGGTACCTCCTTAAGGAAAAATATAAGATGAACTTGATAAATATTCACTTAGAAATACAAATCCTAATTTGATCATATGTAGAAATTAAAACTTGAAGACTCCCTAGGGGTCTCCAACGGGCGGGCCGGGCCATGCTAAAATGCTAGACTCACGGCCCGGCCTATGAGCCCGCGGGTTGGCGGGCGGGCCGGGGGGCTTTTTTATTTAAGCCAAAATGAAACCAAGGGAAGGGAGAGGGGGGGATTCAAACCCCTCCCTCATGCTTAAACCTTAAGGCTCTAACCAACTAAACTACATTCTTTTTATGTTTATTAATTGAGTTAGTTATATGTATATAAAAATAAAGTATATTATTTTTTAAAAAAAAATTAAAGGCTCCAACGGTCATGTGACCGTTGGAGCCTAGCTCCTGCCCATGTGACCGTTGGAGTTAAGCCTCCAACGGTCACATGGCCAATTATTTTGATTTTTTTTTTTTTTTAACCTTCCTATAAATACATTTTCTTCCTTTTCATTTTTTCATCAAATTCTCTCTATTTCTCTCTCTATTTCTCTCACATTCTACAATATTTCAAATTCTTTTATTTTTCCCTCAAATTATACAATATTGTTGGTGGTGCAAAACAAGCATTGGTGGCTCCAAGAGTTCAAATTTGCTAGGAATTTCTGCATCGGTTCTCTAATTGAGTAACATACTTCACCCCTACTACTTTATTTTTTTGTTAGATTTTTTTTATATTTATTACTTTATTATTTTTGGCATAATATTTTATCAATAATTATAATATGACAAGTGCTTCTTCATCTAGTCCATGTGATGAAATATCATCAAATAAAAAATTTACTTCAAATATATGGAATTTTTTTGATAGAATAGAAATAATTTTAGAAAATAATAAAAAAGAAATAAAAGCAAAATGTAAAATTTGTAATAAATTTCTTACTGGTGGCTCAAATGCAGGCACAAGTCATTTAAAAAGATATCATGAAAATTGTAAAACTAAAAATAATGTAGATATTAGAAATTATATGCAATTAGGTAAAAATGAAAGTGGAAATTTAAAAACATTTTCTTATGATGAATCTAACTGTCGTGAAGAAATGATTGATTATATAATAAGAGCAGAACAACCTTTCAACATGATAGAAACTGATAATTTTGCAGGAACAATTCAACGAGGTATTAAGCCTCAATTTAAAGGTTGGTCTGGAAATATAGTTAAAAGAGATATTATGAAAAAAAAAATTTATACACAAAAAGAAATTTTAAAAAAAAATTTTACAAATTTTGAAGGAAATATTTGTTTAACATCTGATATTTGGACATCTTTAACTCACACTGGTTTTTTATGTATAACTGCTCACTACATTGATAATGAATGGAAATTAAATAAAAGAATAATTTCATTTAAATTAATAAATGCTCCACATAGTGGTAAAAATATAGCATCTTTAATAAATGATGAAATTATAAATTTAGGCATTCGTGATAAAATATTGACAATAACATTAGATAATGCTGCTAATAATGATGCAGCAATACATAGACTAAAACTATATTGGCAAGTAAAAGAAGATCATGCTAAAATATTTTATGTGCGTTGTTGTGCACATATTTTAAATTTAATTGTAAAGGATGGATTAAAAAATGTTGATAGTACATTGGAAAAAATTAGAGGCATTGCATATAGTATTAATAGTTCTCAAGTAAAACATGAATTATTTTTTTATTGTTGCAAAATGTTAAATATGAAAAGAAAAAATATAAATTTGGATATGGCCATTAGATGGAATTCCACATATAAACTTTTACAAAATATTACAAAATATAGAAAAGTAGTCGAATTATATGAAATACAATTAATTAACAATGATTGTGAAACAAATATTTATGCATTAAATGATTATGATTGGCATATTGCAGATCTTTTAAGAGATCTTTTTGAAATTTTTGATACTTCAACAAACATTTTTTGTGGTGTATATTATCCAACTTCAAATCGGGTTATTACGCAAATAACTAATATTTTTATTGTACTTAAAAAATATTTAAGTTTTGAAATATTTAATGATACAATATTTGCAATGATAGAAAAATTTAGAAAATATTGGGGAGAAATACCTTTAATTTTTTATATTGCTTTAATTGTGGACCCTAGATTGAAATTTGCAGCTTTGGATGAATAGTTAACAATTATTTATTTTAATGACCAAATAAAAATTGAAGAAATTAAAAATGAAATAAATTCATTATTATATAATTTATATAACTATTATAAAGAAAAATATGGTAATGATATTAATACTATTAAATTACCACCTACATCTACAAACTCCTCATCTTTTTATAAAGGAGCTCTAGAAATGTTGAAAAGTCGAAAAAAGACAACAAATAGTTCTCCAAGTAATACATCTGATTTAGATAAATATCTTAATACTGATACAATTTCATTTGAAGATCAAGAAGATTTTGATATTTTAATATGGTGGAAATCACATCAACACAAATATCCTGTACTTTCTATAATTACTCGTAATGCACTAACAGTTCCTGTGAGTACAGTTGCATCAGAAGTTGCTTTTAGTGCAGGTGGAAGAGTAGTTAGTAAAAAACGATGCAACTTAGCGCCAGATGTTATTGAAGTAGGGATATGTGTGAAAGATTAGGAAATAGCAGATAAAAGGATGTACAATTCCATTCGAGAAACAGAGATGCTTACCGATATGGAATCTTTAAAATTATCAAGATCTTCATGGATGCATGATAGTTCGCCATCACCGCCAGAAAATAATGACTAAATGTATATTATATTTTTATTTTTATTTTTTGTGGTTGAAAAATACAGATGATTGACAAATAAATAGGTGTCAACCTAGTTGGGATGTATTTATTTTGTAGTGATGTAAAATTTTCCCACATTTTCAAATGTAATTATACATTCAATGAATAAAATTTTGAAATGAATATTTTTTTTAATACTTTTTATTTTTGTAGTTTTTTTTTAAAGGGCCGGGCCGGGCCGGGCCTAAAGCGGGCCGCGGGCTTTTTGGAGACCCTTACTCCCTACAGTAGACATTATTCCAGAGATGACTTTAAACTGTGGTTTATCTTTATGTAGTACTTCTTTGGTAAAGCTTGACAGGAAGGCCCATGGCTGGGTAGGGCATGGGCTCACGTACAATAGGTTCATCAATGATCATTTCTGCCCAGTGATATTTTGTTATCAAATTATGGATCATGAGCAGCACTTCAACCCGAGAAAAGTCTGCACCAGGGCAAGCTCGTGGGCCTGCTCCAAAAGCTAAGTATGCGTATGGGGGGACTGATGTTGAAGGGTTCTCAAATCTTGATGGATCAAACTTCTCTGGCTCTTCAAAAACTTTCTTGTCCATGTGTGTGCCAGGAGCCACCCAAAATACCTGCCAAGAGTTGAAGTTATATGTAGTTCAAACTCTATGAATATGTTAATTTTTGTGTGTAGAATTGTGTAGAAGTGAAAAGCCCTACTTGCCATCCTTTGGGGATATCAAAGCCACCAAAACTGGTGTCTCTCCAAGTACATTTGAAGTTGCCAAGAACTGGAGGAGTCATCCTCATGAGCTCTTGAGCCACTCTCCATGTATATTTCATCATTTGTACTTCACCCCATGTAAGCTTTCCATTGCTTTTTCCTTCTTTGGCCTTTGCAACTTGTTTTTGCTCTGTCAAAATTCAAACACTAGGAAGTGTTAGTTCTTCAGGTGTACATTGATAGATCATTATCTAACATCATAAACTTTTGTATCAAACCAGAACCCTAACATGGTACCAAAGTTCTAGTGAACTAAAGGTCTTAAATTCCTAACAACTTTACCTTTTAGGTTAAAGTTATGATTAATTAAAGGCCCCAAGTTCTTTAACAACCTAACCCTTTAGAGGAGCCCTAAATGATTATGCCTAGAAACTGTTTCCTAGGTTTTCATTACCTTCAAGCACCTTCTTGCAAACCTCAGTGTCCCTTGCAAGGTGCCTTATGAGGAGTCCCAGGAGTACTGTAGACGTATCATGGCTTGCAATAACCACCGAGATCAAGTTGTCAATGATCTCCTCTTCCGATAAAGGCTGGCCATTTTCTTGTCTCAGAGTGATAAGGCTAGAGATGATATCTTCATGGGAGTCCACTCTTCCTTCTTCAATTTTTGCCTTCCTCTCTCGTACAAGTTGAGCTAGCTGCTTACATATCCTCCCTCTTGCTTGCAAGGCTTTGCGAAAGACCGTCCCCGGTAGATCCCAAGGAACTGTCCAAGCTCCTTTGAGGGCAGTGGTAAAATCCTCCAAAAGTTCTTCTGTCTCTTTCCCATCTGGTAATCCAAAAAGTAGGCTGCAAGTCACCTTGAACGTTATCTTCTTCATCAACCCAACCATCTGTACTGAATCCTTCCCTTCCAGCTCCTGCAATCAATATTGAACCCTTTGAAAGATGATAAGAACTACTCAATTTTACCAGAATGAATTATCCATCTTGATCAGGATCCATGCATGGATGATTACCTGAAATAGTTGTTGCTGGACTACAGAATCCATCCTGCTCACTGACCTTTGAATGCTTTCTGGTTTCAAAAAATTCATGATTGCACCTCTCACAAGCTTGTGCCTTGTCCCTGCAAGCTCAAAGATGCTGTGCTTTCCAAGAATCTTTGCGACGGACATCGGCTGGTTGCTCAGAATGCCATTGTCGCTTCCACTGAAGAGAAAGCGATTACCAGCTTGGCCAGTTAAAACCACCACCTTTGAGCCCATCAGTGAGGTCTTGAACACTGGTCCATACTTGGCGATACGGCTTTCGATCCATTCTACAGTCTTGTCCTGTCTCTGCGCCCTAAGAAAGCTTATGGTTTCTCCTATGAATGGAAACCCTAAGGACCCCGATGGAAGCTTCTTGTCTACAGGTGGAGAAAACTTTAATTTGATGGACCCAGCAAGAAGGGCTATTAGGGTTACCAGAATGGTGCTTATTAATGGCAGTTTCCATTCAAAAGATGACTCTTCAAGGCTAGAGAGTAATACTTCCATTTTTACTGATAAAGTTTCTTAGTCATGCTTGATCATATATATAATGGAAGATAATAAGGAGACCAATCAACACTACGATCTTTACAAGGAATGATGAGTTGGGATTTCTGCAAACTACGTTAGAACAACAGCAACAAACAAAAACAACAAATGATAGAATTTTAGTCCGGCAACAGAATAGATTCCTATTATTCTTGATAAATCTGGACTCTTGATGGGGTTTTGAATCTGATCATCACTTTAATTCACGTCCAATGGACTAAGATTTGATGTCTTGATCATATGCTTGTCCTTTTTTCATGTTTTGATCCAACAATATTGGTATACTATGTTTTGGCCGGCAAATAATTAAGCAAGTATATAGATTAGGTTATAAGTCATGTTCATGGTTAATGGGACAACTTGATTTTGTTCATTTAGTCTTCTAAACTTCAGTGATGATCTATGAGAAGAGACAACATAACCATAGATAATGGTTTCACTTCTACTAAGGTTTAGCTTCATAGAAAATTCTCCATTAGCCGTAAGAGTATTGTTGAAGGATTTGGATTTAATAACGAACAATCAAACAGATGGGGAAATACAAATTACGGAGTTCAAATATAAGACCTCTCATTAAATTAAGTTATGATATTATATCAATTTTCTTTATTCCTATTAATCGTTAAAGGTATTCCAACCAAAACAGTGGAATAATAAAATATTTAATATAACTATTTTTTTTTTTTTTTTCCTTTCTGGTCCTCTGATACAGATATGGTGAAGATACAAGAGTGTAGCAGCAACATATCAGCCATGTCCCTGGACTTGACCAAAATATGCAGAATGGCCTGCAACACTGCTGTTCTATTCCCATTTTAATTACTATGAA
Source organism: Vitis riparia (assembly GCF_004353265.1). Classification (NCBI taxonomy): domain Eukaryota; kingdom Viridiplantae; phylum Streptophyta; class Magnoliopsida; order Vitales; family Vitaceae; genus Vitis; species Vitis riparia. The sequence goes on along the minus strand of NC_048443.1, from coordinate 27,840,086 downwards.
CTCTTAAACCCCAACTAGGGCCTGCGTTCACAGTGTAGGGTTAATCAATAACTGGCCACACAAAATTTTAGTGTTGTGGAGACAGACCCACTTTCATACCCCCTTGTAAAAGAGACCTATGAGCGATCCTGATTATGAACCAAAAACTTGTTTTTGATCCCACAATAAAACCCTAATCTGGGTTGTGATTAGAAAGTGAACTTTAAGAGTTTATTGACTTTTTTCATTAACAAGACTAAAATGGTTCTAATCTAGTATTTAAATACCCTTTGTTTTTTTCCTCCAAATTCTAGGAAATTTCAGTGTTCCTTTCAGAAAGTAATTGTAGGCACAAAGCCCCACCTAAAACCCATGAATGGGTTAGGTAGCATGGGGTGGTTAGACACCAGACACGTGGGCAGCTGATATCCTCTAAACCCAATGACAAAATCTTTTTTATTTTCAACATCAGATGAATTATTTCTTCACAGATGCAATCACATGATGTAATAATATTTTATCTCAAAATTCAACAATTGAGAATGAATTCTGTTGAATTTGGCAATGAAAGAGAGAACCCAGTGTGGGGAATTCGAGACTTTTTGCGTGGAAGCAACTGAAAGAAACTGCAAGTCAAGAGGAGGAAAATAAGATATATCACAAGCTCTTCAGCTTCCCCTACCTACCACATTGGCTAAGATTGAATGATCGTAGAGTGGTAGCTGTAACAGCACGCCATGCAGAGAGAAGAAGAGATGGGCTTAAATATCAGCTGCACCCTCATTTTTCTCTGTGACAGTTCTCTCAACATCTCATTTCTTCTGCTTCTTCACCATCTCTGCAGTCCTCCCCCAAATCCTCAACCAGTAAGTGGCCCCTTTCTCTTGATTTTCTTTATGGGAATTGTTGTTTTCATAGTTGTTTCTTGGTTTTTCTAGCACCCATGTTGTATATTTGGCAAATGAGATGGGTCCTTTCTTATCTTCTGATTGAGTCTAGGGTTTTGATTTCTTGTGGGATTTGCAGTGGGAACTGAAATGGTGATGGTGGATGAGATCCCTTTTCCTCCTCAGATCACAACGGCCAAGCCATTATGCCTTCTGGGTTATGGTAAGCCACTTCCCTATTTCCCTTAATTTGTTTAACAGTATCCAAAAGTAGTGGATTTGGGATTGTTTATGTCAATTATATCATCTTTGGCTGATTACCTAAAAGTTTAAGCTTTTGAAGTGATTAGAGCATAGCTTAACATAGTATCAGAAGGAATGAGGAAATCAGAGAGGTAGAAGGTAGCATATTGCTTTTAGAACAAGATTTTTTTTCCCCTCTGGGTTCTGTTTGGCATGGGGATTGTGAGTGAAAGCAAAGACAAAAAAAAAAAAAAACACCCGTAAAATATAAGTTTGAGTTTTATTTTCCATTCTTTACAACTTTCTTCACTCACTAAACGGAAAATGGGGAGTTATAAAATGTCTTCTTTGTTCTCCCTGACTGCCATAATGTTTTTCTTTTCCTAATTTTCCTTAGAAACAAAGGAAGAATTTTCTTTTCCATTGTTGACCCAAACAGGGCCCTAGTCTTTATTTAATCTTAACAAGATTATTAGGTTCCAACTGCACTGGAAGTTGATTCTCTTCCTCGTTGTGTTGGAATCAGCTTGCTCGAAACCTACCTTTTGTCGAAAACAGAGGAATCCCCGAACCGTGCAGTTTTGGCACGTTAGCCAGTGTGGGAAGCTTTTAAGATTGTTGGATGTGTCATTGTTGGAAAAACCATAAGTGGAGTCCTTAAATTATAATTAGCACTCACATAATAACACTTGCTTGTTCAATTTTAGGCTGGAATACCTTATACCTAAACCCTTGTATGTCATCATACAATTTCCTTCTCACCACTGTGCTCTGTTTCACCACATCCCGTTCTTAATGATAAGATATCCCATTTTCCTGTTTTGGCTTTCCTCTACTTTCTGCAGGCAGTGATTTAATCAAACAAGTCCACTTTATTGTCCTATTAAAAAAATCATGCTAAATAAGTGGATATTTCCAATTTGAAGCACTTCCAATTTCAAGGGTAAAAGAAGTTTTCGAAAGAGAACTGTTTGGCACATCCTTCTCTTCTGTTTCTGATTTCTGCACAAATTTGTGATTTCTGTTCAGTTTTTACTGAATGAAGGTATTACACTAAACCCAACTGTCACAATGGTCTATTGCAGAAGAACATTTTTTTTTTTTACTTAGGAAATAAAATAGCTTGGGATTGAAATGAATTAAAGAATGTGTCACACTGTCACTAATGACTAATCTTGGTGATGTGCAACAGGAATTACTGACATTGAGATTCACTTTCTCCAGATCAAGTTCACAGCAATTGGAGTTTACTTGGAACCTGAAATTGTGGGCCATCTGCAACCATGGAAGGGTAAATCTGGAAAGGAGCTTGCAGAGAATGATGATTTCTTTGAGGCTCTTATTTCAGGTAAATTTATCCCTGTTCAAAGTTTATAATTTGTTGATCTCCAACTCACGGCCATGGTTAACAATCCCCACTTCATGAAATAAGAGAGTCGGATTCTTTCATCAATATATTTCTTCTGACTTGCCAGTATATTTGCAATAGGCAACTTTCCCTAGAAATAAGTAACTGATGTGAATGCAAAATCTCGACCCTTTTGACTTATGCATGATAGAGGAACCTTTTTTTATGGTTAATTCAGCTCCTGGAGAGAAGTTTTTGAGAATTGTGGTGATCAAGGAGATCAAGGGTTCACAGTACGGGGTGCAGCTAGAGAGTGCAGTCAGGGACCGATTGGCAGCAGATGACAAATATGAAGAAGAGGAGGAGGAAGCTTTGGAGAAAGTTGTTGAGTTCTTCCAGTCTAAATATTTCAAGAAAGATTCCATCATTACGTTCCATTTTCCTGCAACTTCATGCACTGCTGAGGTAATGATTAGGGAATAAGAACATTGGGTCATTGAAGTAATTAACACAGCTTTTCTTTCTCACCCTATATTAGAACTCTGCATGAGGTAGTCTTTTACTTAAATATATATTATAACCGAGAGGTTATGATGTTGACTTCTCCATATCATGCTTTTATTCACAGTTCGAATACTAATACAAGAGTCCATAAAATTTTTTGGGAATTATTTATGAGCTCCTGTTACGAAAATTTGAGCTATCATTTGAAGAGATGAGATGAATTTTTGCCCACACTTGAAAGGACCTTGGCATGAAATTTTGCTGGTGTAATGTCACTCACAGTTTGCTCTCTTAGATAGATCTGAAGTTTTGTTTTATACCCATCCATTTGGCGGGGCCCCTTTGATGAAGTGAAACCTATTGAAGTTCTCTAATTTTCTTTTGTAAAATTTATTTTTGGTGTGACTGGGCAGATTGTATTTGCAACTGAAGGAAAAGAGGAGTCAAAGATCACCGTAGAGAATGCAAACGTTGTTGAGATGATCAAGAAATGGTACTTGGGTGGAACAAGGGGAGTGTCTCCTACAACCATCTCGGCCTTAGCCAACACCCTTGCAACAGAGTTGTCCAAATGAACAGAGATGCTGTCTACTTATGGGCTGTATGTTTCATCTTAGTTTGTTTGTGTGCTAGGACCTTTGGAAGTTTGTCCTTGTACGAGCTTTGGTTTCTATGCTTCTTAATAAATTAATATAGCATCTTTCTGAGTATTGCCCACCCCTTACTCAGAATTCATTCCTCATGATTCTTTCAAGTATTTCAAAATTTCTTTTCTTTACCCCCACACCCTCACAGAAAACCAAGAGCATAAGCAGATGGGGCAATTGTATGCTGGCTTCATGAATCAAGAGAAACAGGAATGTACCCTGCCATTTTAATTCATCAAAAACCATATCCTTGTTAGAAGCATATTATCTCAATTCCTCCTAAGATGTAAGGAATCATCTTTGCTCGATTTAAACACGAGTATAGATGTACCGCCACCATTTGTCCTAAACTCCACCAGTAAATCTAAGGTCCAAATTCTGAACTTGAACACCCCTCTCCACTGATCATTTTCAGTACTAACCAAAGGAAAAGCTCCTTGCCATTACAGTAGAAAAGTCTCCTATCCCACTGGCCATTTTCAGTAATAACATTTGTTTATTTCCTATCATTTCTCTTTCATCAGTCATTCTAACAATCATATGATACCTGCTTGCGTGCTTCATGGTATATCTTAATTTGTTTTTTCTGCAGAGTGTGATTGATTGTCTGCTATGAGGATTGGATTGGAAGTTTTGTCTGGTTCATCATATTTGTTTCAAGTATTTTGGAATTTCTTCTCCTTAATGGCTTTACTTTCTATGCTGCTCCATAAATAATAAGCCTTCTCTGTCTTGCCTACTTTGAACTCAGAACTCTTTATAATTGTTAAGTATTTCAGAATTTCTTCTCATTTCCCATCTTAAAAAACTAAGAGCACAGGAAGATGGGCATTTATGCAGAGTGTCCGATTGCTGAAAGTACTACCACTTCTGATCTATAAGAAACCATGTCCTCTGTTGGATTCAAGTCTAACTATGAGTATGGGTGTACCTCTCCACCTTTTGTCCTTAGCTTTACCAAGTAATCTAAGGGCAGAAATCTGTCTAGTTGCTAAAAATGTTGAAAGATTCTCATTGAACTATCTCTGAATGTGATCCTCCATTGACTCTGCTTCTTACAATTAGCTTTCTTACCATGATTGTGTGCATGCATCCATGGCAGATTTTGTACCATTGTGGGACTTGCATCCTTGTACAACGTAGGCCTAGTGTCACCATAACATTTTAGTGGGCATATTGTTAGAAGGATCAAAACATGACTTCCCTTCCCACCAGTCATCATCAACACTCACCAAAAAAGTAGAAAATTTCTTTGCCATAATCCGATTGATTTAGAAAAATCTCCTGGGTAGGTATCAATCAGTCAGGGACAAAGGGGGCGTGGTCCAATGATGAAGGATGCTTGTAAAAATAACCCTTTCAAATAGCAGTTAGGCATTGTGTCCATATTGTGAATGAATGTATGAACTTGATTGTGGGGCTAGTAGGCCTGGAAAAAGTAAAAGCAAAGAAGAAAAGAGGGAAACAAAAGAGTTTTGAGATTCCATTCTATGAGCATAAAATGATGGTTGGTTCCTTGTGTTCCATATGCTTCATCTCCACATGCCCCATCAAATCAAACATGAGAAAAAGTAGAATCCACTCATTAATCACCTTTGGTTAATAAACTAGTGGTGGTGAACTGTAGTTGTTTTCTATCTTTTTTCCTTCACTTTTTCTTAAGAGCGGGCTAGGCTAGGTTCCATGTTCACTGACATATAGACAAAAGGATCAACATTTTTTTAGTACTTGATGTGTAAAGTAGAATACATTGTTATCTGGGTTTCTCTTCTAGGTCCAAAACCATGACTTTCAAGCCACTAAAGTGGCTTGTTCAAATGAAACCATGAGCTAGGAACCATGAAAACTAGAGGCATAGCTAGAGCAAGACTCCCTTTTCCTGTTCTTTTCAACTGCAGTTTTCCAAAAGTTGCCCTAGGCTGCATTGCTATTTAGGTATCGGTTGCAGGAATTGACCATCATATGCACTGCCCCAGGGACATCTTATAAGCAGACACAAATATGCTCATTGCCCATATTAATGGATGCTTAAAATAATCCTGTGAATGAAATTTTTTTTGCCCCCTAAACCTATTTGCTAGTGATTAGCCATGGAATCAGATCCCTTGAACTGAACTTTTGAGGTGGTGATACAAGGAACCATACTGTTCAAAGAACTTGACAAAGGACTATGTGGGTGGCAGCTGCATGGGGGAATCACCCAGGCTGAGAATGTGTGGTTCTGAAATTGCATTATTCCTTTAGGATGTAGACTGTTCTGCTTTCTCGAGTTCATTTCCATCTTGGCCCCCTTCAAAAGCTTCATTCCATTTCGAGTATTTTTTATGATATTAGAAAGCAGGCAGTTTGATTTGGTGCTTATGCAAGAACCCCTTCTCAACTGTATTACTATAAGTAGTTTGGTTTTCAATTAGTTCCTGTTCCATTATCATCAAATCTGCAGAAAACAAACCTCTTAACCCAATAAGCGTATACAGATTTGCCTCAGAATCTTTCCATTTGGTATTGCAGTTCTCTATGCCTAATTACATAAACAAACTAAAATACCCGATTAAAATAAAAAATCAAGAACAACTATTTGTTTGTAAGTATTGCACCAGGATCAAATCTCCCCATCAACACCTACAGAAACATCAGGCTGCCCTCCTGGTGCATTTCCAGGATGCCTAATTCCAGTATCCACATGCACATCCACTGCATCAGAAGCTGGTGGGTGTTCTAGCAGTGAGTGCCTGCAAGTTGGACAAGATGAGTGTGACACCAGCCATGTGTCTATGCACTTCATATGGAATCCATGGTGACATTTAGGGAGCACTCGAACTTTATCCCCTTGCTCGAATTCTCCTAGGCAAATAGGACAGTCAGTAGCAGGGATGTTTGTCCCTGAGCCATATACAGCCACTGGAATCTGACGTAGTGCACTCTTCTTGAGGCCTGTTGCAGCTAGACGTGCGGCAGTCTCATCTGCGGTCTCAAAAGCAAGCCTCCTGCTGCATCTTAGAGCGCAGCGAACAATTGAGTTGAGTCCAAGGGCACATATCAATGCACAGAGCAAGGCTGCTAGGATGATCACCATGTTGGTATCAAAATTCGCCTCATTTGTGTAGGAGCTTCGCATCCTGCTTCCAATGTTTGGAGATGCACCAGGGTCTGTGTCAAGAAGTAGACGATGAGGACGATTCTGAAGAGACACCATTGCTATACTGCTCTCCCAACTTCTCAACCTTGAAAACCAGTAAAAGGATTCAAACTACCTGCACCCTCTTGAAGACCTTTTGAACCTCCCTGATGATTTTATGCAAATAGGCTTGAAACCCCATTGCTCCACCTTGTTTCGACGGTGAATCGAACGACAAAGGAGATCGAAAGAAGGGAATTCATTTCAGTTATCATGGGGTCAGAAAATTTGTCTGCTGCCTCGTTATGTCTCACCTTGGTCTTGAATTTCCTCCCCAGGCTGGTATCTACAGACTAGGTTTCATGGGCTTTGATGCTTTAAGGAAGGCCAAAAAAAAATTGAAGTGGCTTTCTTTTGCTTATTCCTGATCTGCTTTCAGCTAAAGAGGGAGACGGGTCTTTTGAGTTTAGGCAGTGTCTGGCAGGATTCCTACTAGATAAAGACATCCAAAAAGCATCCTCTTGGTCGCAAAGATAAGGAAGGAGAGGAATGAATAGTGTTTAAAGGGTAATAATTATCCTAATCTGCAACTATTCCACTTTCCCTCAGATCCCAGAAGTTCTTCCTCCTATCTAAGCCCAACTGAATCATGTTCCTCATCAGATCAGGACCAAACAAGGAAACAAAAGCAAACAACAACCATGCCAACTGAGAGAGCCAGAACTCAGCCTTACCAGACCAGTGAAACCTGCTGAGTTTTATAGCGCGATTTACCGGAAACTTCCTTCAATAGAGGGCTGATTTTTGTGATGCAAAGAGAGATGCGATGGCCATGGTGTTTGTCTGCATCTGTTGGGGGGTTTATGGAAGTGCTTGTAGTCTATGGACGTGGCAAAGGGCACTGGCATACAGATAGGAAGATACCAATTGATAGTAAGCCTAGTGTTTGGTCTCCTCTCTTTCCTTTATTATTGAAGGATTTGACACAAGGGGAGGTAACATTAGAATCAAGCAGATGAAAAGAGTGCCTTACAATTTGGATTATGGTACCTGATCCCACCTAATCACAATTAATTTTTCAAAAAAAAATGCTTATTCCCAGCACCAAATCCTTCCCCCACTCCTGCACTCATCCTTTTATTGCGAAAAGGTGAAGTCATTTGTTCTATCAGGTTTGGCCAATGTCCACCGTTCGATCACTCGTAGTGAAAGGTAACATTTTGGACTGTTTGTGTCAGGACCTTAGTTCAAACATCACTAAGAACCCAAAGCTGATTATTTTGGGAGGATGGAGGTCAAGAAACATGGCTTTCATGGTGAGAAATTATTGGCATACCTGCATAGGATGGGGAGCCTGGCCTTGACATGGTCCTGCATCTAAACCCCACTAGTTCATTAGTGCCATGACCATTACCTAATCTCTCCCAATAACGTCCCCTTTCTCATCATCCTTATCTCACATCAACTTCTAATCACACAATTTTTGAATGCCCTCCCCTTCCCAATTTCTATTACTCTCACTTGGCTTGGCAAGCCTCAATCTTTGTCATTTTAGGTGAAGTCATTTGTTCAAAATCGATGTGGGATTTATCTAGATCTCATTCAAAACCATCTAGTGCCCACCTTATTCCCATAAGAGATAGACCACTTATTGATGTGTCTAGGTCTCATTAGGATAAGGAAGTTTGGGAAGGTGGTTGTTAATTGCTTGATGTCTTGTGGTCAAGCCTAGTTGGTGAAAGTATGATTTAGAATATATGTTGTGTCCCCCTCAAAACATTTATTCCTCAATTATAACATATGTATTTTTTTTCTTGGAATAATGTACAACAAATACCCAAAAATATCTCAAATTTATTCTAAAAATAATAATTTTTCCTAAACCATTTTCTATGTAAAAATAATAATAATAATAATAATAATAATTACATGCTTTTAAAATTAGAATTTGATTTTATATTTTAAAGAATTGTTTGAAAAAAAAATCAATTTGATAATTTAGAAAATAATTTGGGTAAATTTTTTTTAAAACATGTTATTTTTTATAACAAATTTTATATATTTTTAATTATTTTTTTGTAATGTATTTTAAGCGACACTTGAAAATATAAAGAAATATTTGAAAATTTTTAGATTATAAATAAGTTGTATAGTAAGCAGGTGTTTGGTAAATTAACTTAATAATTTAAAGTGACTTAATAACTCAATTTAAATAATTACGTAAATTATATTCATTTGATAAAATAATTTAAAGTAAAAAATAACTTTAAATTTTAACTTATTCTTAAGTTAACATATTTATTTTATATTTTTATCCTTATTTATCCTAATTACCTTTATGATCTCTATTGCTATTAGACAACTTCAATTGGTATTCAACCTCATTTACTGTAATTATAATTTATAAGGATAAATATGTCAATTTGATGGTATAAAATAAATTTTAACTTAATTTTATCAAACAATTTTAATACTTAAAATAAGAATTAAATAATAAATTTTATATTGATAATTTAAATATAATTTGACTGAAAATCAATTTAAATTATTAAGTAATAAGTTTTATTTAACACCTCCTTAACTTTATGAGAATTAAATTAGGAAATTACTTTCCATTTTCGAACAGAATTTTTGTAAAAATTCTTTTTAAAAACGGTTTTCCTTTTTTATGGATTTTAGATTTATTAATAGATTTATTTGTGAAAATACGAATATGCCCTTGACATAATAAAACCATTTGTTCTGCTAAGAAAGGGGTAAAGTCTTCCCTCTCAACGTGCCATTAATCATTGATGTTCCATGAGCACGACGGTCCCATGAGAGAACAGGAAGAAGCACTCTCGTAACGACGTCGTTTTGGAGTCAAACGCAGTGAGCTCTGCAGATGCAATCATGCAAGATCCATCAAACCCTAACCCTATCTCTCACTCCCATAATGCTCACCAGCCTCCCTCGACGTCGTTTCCAAACACGGCCACCTCCCTCCGGGGAGGTCACCACCGGCGGGCACACTCCGAGGTCAATTTCCGGATCCCGGAAGACCTACATCTCGTCTCCGATCCCTTCGACGTTCCGTCGGCGAGCTTTGAGGAAATGGGATCCGAGGACGATCTCTTCTGCACATACATTGACATCGACAAGTTCGGATCCAGGCCCGAAGGGGACGCCCGGATCGACAATGCCGGCGGTGGTTTGGCTGCGGAGAGCGGCGACGGAGAGAAGAGCTCTAGGCCTCGGCACCGGCACAGCAATTCGGTGGACGGCTCGTCAATGTCGAGAGGGGAGAGTCTGTTTGTGGACACTATAGAGGCCAAGAAGGCAATGGCTCCAGATAAGCTCGCTGAGCTTTGGACGCTCGATCCGAAGCGAGCCAAGAGGTGTGGATCACTCTACTCTCTCCATTTGTTTCATTTCGTGTCTTAATTATATTCTTTTTTGATTGAATTACTGGTGATGATGTTGTGATAGTTGATGTTTTTGTATGAATTCTGACTTTTTTTGGTTTGATGGAAAGCAAATGCTCATGATATTGGATTATAATGCCTAACATTATGATTATAATGCACATATGTTACGAGTAGTGCTACATAGATTGAGCATATTCCCTGGAAACAAACACATAGCACAGATGCCCCTGATTTTGCAAAAAAAAATTACATAACATGCCTTTGAGCATGGCGGAGAAGCAAACATGGAAAGGAAAAGGGAGAAAGGAAATATTTTTTGTTTACAAACATAATTGAAAGTTACTTTTGCGTTAAAAGACGTAAAATAAAGAAAGCAAATTGCTTTAGTGGCGAAATGGATGAAGTAGGTATATACTTGCGTTGCAAATGTAATGGTAAGTGGTGTGGGGGTCCGTTGGCTTCTCGAAATGCTAAATGGTCTCTACAAAAGGAAATGTTGCTTCATAGTTTTAAGCAAACTCTAAAATGCACTTTGGTTGACTCTTGGTTGACGCCATGGTGTAATGGCTATTCTAAGTCAATTGGGTTTCTCTGTTAATGTCATCAGGTTTTAGAGGGGTCCGTACAGATGGTGTTGGTGTGGTGTGATGGTGTTGTTGTGGTGGTTGCAATTAGCTTATTGCAAAGCTTGCAATGTTATCCATTTTTTAAGCTTGTTTTGTTCCAAAGCACAAACGGGATTCTCTTGATAAATTCAATTCACTTGTATCCTAAAATGATATATGGCTTTGTGTTTTGTAAAGTTTTCTCCCCTAAATTAAATGTTCTGTACAGGATTCTGGCAAATCGGCAATCTGCTGCTCGCTCAAAAGAGAGGAAGGCTCGGTACATATTAGAGCTTGAAAGAAAAGTCCAGACCCTTCAAACAGAAGCAACCACTCTTTCTGCACAACTCACGCTTTTCCAGGTTTTTGTTTGAGCACTTTTCTAACTTGTTTTGTGCCTACTTAAATGTTTCACAGAAATGTGGTTTTTGTTACCTGTGTTACAGTGAAACCTGGCTGTGATAGTTATGTGTTTTTTTTACCACTTTCTTGATGACAACTTCTATCTGTGTATGACATGCTTAAAAAATTATATCTTATTCTGAATACTCGGCCAAGCTTCTTGATTGGGCAGGTTTCACATTAATTGCTGGAAAACATCATTTGTTCCCTCTCCTGTTTTCATTTTTGATACTGCATGGTCCTGCATTCTGGATAAAGCCATTGAAAATTGGTTTGAAGTTACCACAGCTGGTCCCCTCTTCCAACTTACAGCTGGTCCCAGTGGGATTAATAATTCAATGAGGATTAAAGTCCTGAATTTATTGGCCCCTGTTTGAGTGTATTGTCAACTATAGACCAATCATAGACTAGGCTTTGTTTCAATAGGTATTACGTTGGGTGACAATTACCTTTTACTTTTCTCACTTGGCAAGATTTTTGAAGACTGGGCACTAATTATAGTGGATGGACTTTGGGAACAAGATTTCATGGTGTAACAATTAGGCTTTGGGTCATTTAGGAAATGGGCAGGAGGAGATATTAAAGAAACTGGTAAAGATGGTGTCACAGCATATTGAGGTTCCCATAAATCCAAAAGGAATATAAAAAAAATGAAGAATAAAATAAAGGATTTGAATATGATAGAGAACTGAACTGTTGAGCCCAAAAGACATACATCGTTTTGAAACCAGTCTTGGTCAGATTAAGGTCCCAAGGAATGACTGAGAAACCACAATTTTTCAATGCCTGAAAACCATCGATGGAAATTTTGGGAAATATTGGAGATATTTTTCGCCGAAATTTCGGTTATCAGTGGAGCTTACACCATGCCGAACAACTTCGTCCATATCCGGTCAACACATATGCTTCAAATATAGAAACTAGTTTTGCCTCCAAACAAAAGCAAAGTACTAATCCTTTCACAAAAGACAAGGAAAAAAGCTGGAGGAGAAAAAGAAGCTCAGTGTACAGTAGTATAATTTCTGTATTTTACAGAAACATCAATTGTTGAGAAAAGAGATAATTTCAATGGAAATATCTAATTTGCTGATTTTTTTTAACTTTGACCGATATTTCAGTCTTTTTCACCAATATTTTGGGATTGTCCGTGATATTTCGGGTTTCTCCCAGTAAATCCGGATTTTTTGGTTGGCCAATGGGTGGGTCAAACTCCCAAAAATTTTCTAAACACTGCTGGGACTCAAACCCCTAACCCTAAGTTTAACAAAAACAACCTCGGCCACTTGGTTGTCATGTCCTTTGAGTATATAGTTGCTACTATAATATATATACTAAATTTATTCTAGAACTGAATACACATTCTAATACATTTCTACAAAATAAAAAATATTATAATAATAAATTAACTTTTATAATCTTATATTCAAGGATTTCACTAATTAAATATAAAAATCGTTATCATAGTTTTTTTAATGAGTCTTTCTTTATTTTTTATATATTAATTAAATACAAGATAAATATAAATTTGAAAATAAAAATAAATAAAATTATAAATATTTTTAAAAATCATAGAACCATTTCTCGTGTATATTTGAATACATTCAAATTAGATAGATATCTATAAAATGTATTTTAAGTTCTATATATTATTATCGAATATCACAAAAATTGTACATATATTATTTTTTTTTCAACAAAACTTCAATGCATGTATTATTGTTTCTTTTATCATGTTTTTAGTTTTGCCTAATATTTTTATGAGTTTTCATTAATTTTTATCTCATTGATATTTTTGTCAAAATTTCCGTCAATATTGTCTGATATATCCGTGAAATCTAACTACCAATATATCCATAAAAACCAACATTTTCATCCTTGCTGAAAATAAAATAATCATATTCAACAAAACTGTAACACTAGGTGGCCAAAATTATTACATTGGCTATACTTTTTACATGTTTGAACTTGGAAGTAATAATCATAATGATAAATTAGGATGATGACTCTTCAACCATGTACCACTTGCGTATACCAAAGCTTTTTTTATTTAATGCTTCCATTTTTAAGTTGAAATAAGAAGTATAAAGAAAATTTAAGTTTCAAATCTTTACAAACCTATCAAAAAAAAAAAAAAATTCAAATCTTCGCTTACTATATTAGGATGTCAACTTGATCAAGAAAGGGAAAAAACAAAATCAAAGGAATACATACATGTCTCTTGTCAAAAAAGATAGAAAAGAAAGTAAAAATGGTCTCATGTCTTCAAAAATCCTTTCCTGTTATGCTCTACCCATGGGAATGTTTCCATTCAAATTGTAAGTCATCCGCCATCGTATCTTTTCTTACCTAGTTAATTGCGCATTCTTTTTAGCATTTCTCCCATCCTTATAGAACCTTGAAGGTAAATCAAGTCAATCCTCTTTATTGGAGCATCAATTGGTTTCACTACACATGATCATCTTGGCCAACTTTATCTAATGATGTTCTCATTGCACCTATTCTAGGTTGAAATTTTCTCAATACAAGCACAAGATTTTATGGAGCACTACTAAAGGTGCCAATTGGATTTTCTTATTGGGTTTGCCAAATGTTAGATTGTGTGATATACATTGTAGGTTCAAATTCTAAACACTTAAACTTTTAGGAAAATTGGTAGTTCAACATAGTATCAAAGGGATTTATTGTGGGGAGAAAGGGCCTTAGAGAAGAAAATACATTTAGTCAAGTGGTCTACTATTTGTAAAGCAAAGTCGAAAGGAGGGCTAGGTGTTCGTTCTCTTTTTTTTGTTTAACAAGGCCCTTCTTTGTAAGTGGTGTTGGCGTTTTGCTAGTAAAAGAGATTTGTTGTCGAAAAAAATCATAAAAGGAAAGTTTGGGGAAGAGGAAGGGGAATGGAGGTCAATTGTGGTGAGAGATTCCTATAGGGTTGGGTTTTGGGAAGTAGTGGGAGCTTTTTATTTCAATGATTTCTTTTGCGGTGGGCAATGGGAGTAGGGTGAAGTTCTAGAAAGATAGGTGGTATAGTGAGGAGTCCATATATGAGACTTTCTCGTCCTTATTGCCTTATTTGATTCTAAAAAGCCATGGGTGGCGATATTTGGGAACATTGAGAAGGAAATTGGAACTTCTGTTTTGTTAGGAACTTGAATGATTGGGAGTTGGGTGTCATGGAGTGTTTTCTTTCTAAACTCCAAAGACAATCAATAAAGCGGAAGTAGGAGGATAGAATAGTTTGGAAGAGAGGTAACAAAGGGGTTTTCTTTCTCCAACTTTATTCTTTGCTAGAGACTGATGGAACCATTCCTTTCCCTTTAAAGATAGTTTAGAACCCATGGATTCCTTCAAAGGTCAGTTTCTTCTCTTGGGAGGCTTGTTGGGGAAAGGTTCTGACTTTAGATCAACTTAAAAAAAAAAGTTGGATTTTGGCCAACAAGTATGCATTGTGCAAAGAGGAATCAAAGTTCATTGACCCCTTCTTTATTGTGACAAGACGAGATTATTATGGTAGCTGGTGTTATCCTTTTTTGGTGTTCGATGGGTTATTTCTGAGTCAATTGAGGAGACCCTCATAGGGTGACATGGTTCTTTTATAGAGAGAAGTCATATTAGGGCTTGGAGAGCTGCTCCTTGCATTTTCTAGACGATCTGGAAAGAAAGAAATATGAGATACTTTGATTATGAGAAATTGTCCAATCAAAGGCTAAAAAATATATTCCAAAACAATTTCTCTATTTGGGCTAGGGTATATATAGGTGGAGGTTATACACATATGGTTGATTTCACAGATTGGTTGGGTCATGGTTGAGGAAAGGAGTATTTTTTGTTATCTCTTTTCTATTTTTTGCTTGGTGCTCTTTATATATTACTTGTGTACTCTTGTGCGCTTTTTGCGTTTTATTAATACAATCTCTTACTCATAAAAATAAATAAAAAAGCCTCATTTGATGGGAGGTCATATGTTTGAACCTCACTATTGTATATTAATATCCTCAATTTGTTAAGTAAATTCAAAAGAGGTTGATTGTGGTTGTTTGTGTATGGGTCTGTGTCTCTCCACATGTGGGTATAGAGTTGCACATGAGGGAGTGTGTTAGAGTGCATGATATACATTGTTGGTCCAAATCCTAAAACTTAAGCTTTTTGGAAAATTGTTTGTTCAACACCAAATATATACATGGGATGAAGGCCCCTAGTCTTTCAGAAAAATTACTACTCTTGCCATTGTGTCCCTTAGCAAACCCATTTTGAAAGCTGTTCTCAAAATCCTCATTTTTCCTAATTTATAATCCCCTTTTAGGAAGGTTATTTGGATGTGTTAGTGAAGAGTTGGTAACTAATTAAATAGAGGACTTAATAATCAATCCTTCATTTCTTATGCATTTGATCTGGTGTTTATATCCTCAGCAAGTAAGGAAATCGATAAAAAATAATAATAAAAAAAATGAAATAAAAAAGTTGTAATAAATAACTTGATTGCCCTTATTTTGGATTTGTTATCTTTTTCTTTGTATATATTTTGCTTCCAGTTATTTCTATTGATAAGCTACCTAAAGGCCTATAGCCTTATTTTGTTTTCTTATAGAGAGACACAACTGGCCTGACTACTGAAAACACAGAGCTTAAGCTTAGGTTACAAGCTATGGAACAACAAGCTCAACTACGCGATGGTATGTTCGATGATTTATGGCTTTGAAATTATTGCCACTCTTGTTTAATAGAATCTTTGTGTCATGTGTATATTTGGAAATGTTTGGTGGAGGTGTGTCAAGTTCATTTCCGCCTTTTATACAAGTCACTAATGTGTTATCTACTAAGTGAAGTGCCATGGATTGGCCGACTATAGCCCATATGTATTTCTTTCCATATCATGGTTTTAGGTTACTTTTGCATAGGTTTGTTCTAAAAGTAAATTTGGCTGGGAAGCTAGAAACCTGGCTTTTTGTTTTCCGGCTCTCCTGATATACTGGGGAAATTGCTAACCTTATACATTCTTGTATTTTTGTTCTCAAAATACAGCTCTGAATGAAGCACTAAAGAAGGAAGTAGAGAGGCTTAAGATTGCTACTGGAGAAATAATGACCTCCTCAGATGCATACAATTTGGGAATGCACCATGTTCCATATACTCAATCTTCTTTCTTCTCACACCAGTCACAACCAGGACCAAGTGAGTCCCAAAATATACAAATGCCACAGTTCCATCCATTCCCATCTAACATGTTGACCCACCACCAGCCTCTGCTTGGAGTAGCCCACTCAAATGCCCTCTCAGATATGTTGCAGCAGGATCCTCTTGGACGATTGCAGGGGCTTGATATCAGTAGCAGGGGCCCTAGTCTTGTGAAGTCTGAAGGTCCATCCATTTCTGCCAGTGAAAGCAGCAGCACATTTTAATCTAAACTTTGCTGATCTAGTCATGGCAACCTTATTTGTTGGATTGTTCATAGACTGACACCTTATCAACAATGAAAGGTACTATTCTTTTCAATTTAATTCTTTTAATTGGATTGGGATACTGGGTCTTCAGTAGCTTTCATCAGGTTTTGTTGTAATATTCATGAGTTTTCTTTGTTCAATTTGGAATTCTTTTCCTGTATGGGGGTCATATGGGGATATTTGTTCTTGAAGAGGTGGATGCATCTTTTCATGCCAAGCACCCCATTTGTATCTTGTCCATCTGTCAATGTTCAAACTTGATTTCTTGTCAAGAAAAGCACTCATTTTCTTCAATTATTCAAATGCATGAACTGAGGTTGTACTGGGTTCATCTCTTTTTCATTGCTTGTCCATCATTCCATGGTTTGCATTGTTGCAGTAGTTAGACTTTGAAAAACCGTTCATGAACCCAGGTCTTGGATAAGGCTACGACATATCTCTCTCTTTCTTATCATTGGAATCTATTTACTGTTTTTAGCATCAAGCATGTGTATTTGTTTGCCATGGAAGCCAGCAAACCTCTATTTTTAGTAGTAAATAACATTTGGATAGCATTTAATTTTCTCTAAAAGTTAGAATGAGCAGCTTTCATGTCACATGCAGTATTTGTTTTCCATTTATATTTAGCACAGGAATATGAACTATTCCATGATATTCTATGGCAGTTCTAATAATATTCCGTGGCATGTTTTGTATTTTGTCCATATATCAATTTTAAAATTTTAAAATTTATTCATTCATTTATTTTTATGCCAATGTATGAACTGGGTTTCTCTGGTAATGACTTTGTTCCACTGTATACCAGATTAGCTGATTTCAATCATCCTGCATAAAATTATGATATGTTAGAGAGAAAGTGCGACGTTGTAAGCATAGTTAGGGCATTTATTCGATTGCAAATATACTTAGAAATTGCCTGATAAACACTAATTGCACACAACTAGTACTGTTCAATCTGCATTTGTAGATCTAAGCATAATTTGGGGACAGTTACTTAGTTCCTTCCAACCTGCTTCTATCTTCTTCCCAATTGATTGCATTCATCGATTCAGTGCTGCCTTTCCCTTCTTTCTCATTTCACCCTGCAAAATAGCCAAGGAAAACAATCTATTTTTCTGAGACTCCATTGTATGTTTACCTTATGTGTGCCAACAATGTCTACCAAGGCTTTGCTTGCATGTTCAATAAATTGAGGAATAATTAACATGTGATAAGGTTCAAACTTATGGCATCCCAATAATTAAGACTGATAGCATGTTAAGTTGCCAATTGATTGATTCAAAAACTTAGGCATGTGGACAATGAAACCAGCCTTAATCTCCAATCAATTAGATTCAAACCAAGCTCTTCAATCAAATATAGCATAAAGGTCGATCTACCAAGAATGCAAAGCAAACCTCTTCCTTAGAAGAAGCAAATAGTCTTCCCTTCAAATGGTAGGAGGAAATGTAGAGAAGAGGCTCACCTGGAGCAGTCGAAGTTGGCGATGATTGTATTGTGAATATTAGCATTACACTCCCCCGGAAGCCGCTGGGCAAAAGACAGTCTGAATGCAGGCTGGTGCTTAGCAAAGCTAGCCTTCAAGCATGAGCATGCTCTCTGCCTATCTGTTGCAGTTTTGTACTCTGCATTTAAGCCCTTAACGCCCGTGCAACATGCCAGCGGTGGTTTATTCTGTTGGCCTAAGAGGAATGACCTGCATGGTGTGAGCTTCCGGTTGATATGAGCTTCGACACCAGGTGTGCAAGAAGGTATGGCTGCATCAACCCAAGCCACGGGGTTGAGCATCAAGGTCATGATCAACCCTGGTATGCATGCAAGCATAAAGACTCCATAGCTGCTGCCCATGGCTGCTACTACTCACTCATACTGATATTTTTGGAGATTTTTATAGTGTTGATTGAGTAACTGCAAAGGTGTCTGGTTGGGTCCATATGAGGCTCGGGTTGTTGGGGCTGTTTTCCTGGTTAAATGCATGAGGGGACGGAGTTAAGCTCATGGGGAGAATGAGTCAAGAATGCTTATTAGATTAAGAGTGTGTTTGGTATTGTTTCTAAAAAGGGTTTTTGATTTTTCTAGCACTTGAAATTTTTAATCAAAAGAATTATTTTCAAGTGCTAGAAATGTTAAAAATACTTCATAAAGTCATTGTTAAACAAGTTCTAATGTATTTTAAAGTGGTTTTAATTGAAGTGTTTTTAGTTCAAATTCTTTCTTTAGAGGCGTTTTTGGGATAATCATCTATCAAGTGAACTCCCTAGAAAGCACGGAAAATGATTTTCCAATTTTTTGAAAGTATTTTTCGAATTTTTAAAATTTTTGGGTTAAGTTGATAGCTTCATGTGATATCAAAATTACAGCTTAATCAAAGATCTCAAGTCCGGAGTTTTTTCATCCATTTATTCTCTGTAAGTAGCTCTGAGGGGCCATAGGTGAGAAAGGGTGTCAGCCAGGATGGCCTATTACTGAAAATGACTCATGTTTTAGGTTATATACCATTCAAATGTCACAAGCAGCCTCTCAAAATTGAAGATTGCTAAGTACCTTGAAAGTTTTTCCAGATATGTACATAGGAATATGAATTATTAGATTTTTTTTTTTTTTTTTTTTTTTGGGTGGCAAGCCTGGTGATGAAGTCATATTTCAATTGAATTTAAGGGTGTTCTGTGAAAATTTCTTATGCTTGCAATGAAAATGATATGATATGGAATCTTGTTACATGAATGTTTCTAACTACACACATTTATGAGCATATAATGAATTGGGTCCATTGACACTCATCAACCACCACAATAAATAAATTTATAATGTGACTCAAATTTTGATAAATTCAAAATCAATGGATGCATGAGAGGTATCATTTTCAATGGCCTCACAGGTAATCTTAAAAATAAAGAGCATTTATGTATCATATCTATACATGATATTGTTTAAGAAAATTTAATTAATCCAAACATGTAAATAAAAAATAAAAATAAAAAGACAGATATTGGGAATTTTATGGTTTTGGGTATTTTTATATGAATGCAAACACACAATTTTTCCTGCCATATTTCAACATCTACCTAACATATTTATGAATATATCATGCCTTGATGATGCCGACATTGAAGGGTAGGTTAAATCATTTCTGGTTGGGCCCATATGAGATTGGTGGTTGGGACTGATTTGGGGCTTATAAATGGTGAGGGACGGTTAAATCTAATACTAAAAAGTTGCTCCATCCAAAGTTTTGGATTTAAGATTTAGAAGTAAGGGTTTGGAGTTATTATTTTTTATTTAAATTATTTTTTTCTGTTTCCTTGTATCACTGGCCATCTGTCGGCAGTTTCGAGTTTAATATCGACATTTTAGCAATAAATTCAATAAATCTAAGTGCAGTATTTGGTGTGTTGATCTTTTTTAAAAAGAGTGTGCGAGTTGTTCATTTCACCGTACGAATTACTTATGAATAAATTAAGAAATCATATTCAAGAACGGTAGCATTTCATGATTCATCGACCGATGATGATAGCATGGTATTCTTTCTATCACCATATTTGACAAGATCAAGCGTTTACCAATTTGCTAAAAGCTTAAGCCGATAGCAGAGCGACACTCGGGGGACTCGAACCTACAACCTCACTCTGATACCAATTGACAAGATTAAGCACTTACTACTTTGCAAAAAAGTTAAACTGATAGCAAATGTGCAATTTTATTTCCTTATCTCATAGTAGCACAAAGTCTCGCATCTATACATGTTGCAAGCGACATGAGGGACTTCACAATGCACATGTGGCACACCGACAGGTTGGGCTGTCAAGCCTCGATGCCATGTGTGGGATCCACACAGTGGGGCCTACCCATGATAGCGAGTCCATAGGGTAATTGCTACATCCCATAATGCTAACGATATTAATGCAAAGGTAGTTTCAAAATGAATAGTTGAAAATTTTTCGTTATAGAATACTCATGTCGCTATAGACCATCATGCTTTTCCAATAGACTCGATGATTTGTTAAATAATTTTGTATAAAATTCGAGAATACTTTTTATTTAAAGATATCATGTTGGAGTATATAGCATAACTTATTTTTATAGCTTCAATCATAAGCAATGTAATTATTTTGCAAAACAAAAACAAAAGGCATTTATCAATTCCCTCTAAAAAGTATCAAGAATTGATTGATGTATTGATTTAAATAACAAGTAAAAAATGTATTTTTCTATTAAATTTGACCAATAATCACTTTACTAAAAATGGAGTTTGTTACATTGATTGATTGTCTTTGACTTCATAAATTGCCCTCTACATGTAGAGATATTGGGGATGTAATTTAATTCGTAATTAGAAGGTCCCTAAAATGTGAAAAGATGGCGCATTTTCATTGGATTTTGACGAATGATGAATTATTGTTACAATTGTGAAAAGATGACGCATTTTCATTGAATTTTGATGAAGGATGTATTGTTGTTACATGAATGCATATGCCCCACATTGTCCTAGGACATTATAATTTCTAGTTATACACATTTATGATTGTCTCTCCTTGCGCCCTCGCTTTCCCATCCCCAGAGAGAGAGATTTCTAGCTATACACATTTATGATTGTCTCTCCTTGCACCCTCACTTTCCCATCCCCAGAGAGAGAGAGAAAAAGTTTTCTTTTCTAACAATAAGATAAATTGAAAAATAAAATTTTATTCATTGAATTCATACTAATCATATTGGTTAGTGATTCAAATATGATCATGTTACTTCATAATATAATCTAATTACCTCTAATACTATCATATTGTGAGCAAGGCTTTTTAACATGGAAATGTAAATAGAGTGGTGTTTGTTTTTTAGCTGAATAGAAAAAATCAAAATATTTATCTTTTTTTATTCAATTAAAAGTAGCATGTTAATATTAACCAATATAACTAAACTGAACTTAATAATAAATTCACTTTACTTATATTGGTTGATATTAATAGGTTAGTTTTAGCTGAATAGAAAAAGTCAAATATTTTGAATTTTTTCTATTCAATAAAAAAAAAACACCACCTAAGAATACAACTTGGTCAAGTTGGTCCGACTCAACCCAAATGAGATGGATGAGATCGGCTTTGGTCAAGCTTCAAATTGAGGATCCCTGAATTCAAATTGGACTTGGGTTGGCCATAAAATCCAACCCAACCCACTGGGTTGCAACACCCTTGTAGAGAGGACCGAGAAGCCCAATTCTTGCCGGCCCAGAGCACTGGCCCACCTCCCCAAACGTAAACCCCACAAAGGGACCCTCTCTCTGTCTGAGTTAGAGCAACTTTTTGACTAGTGGGGTGTGACCCAAAATTAAAGAAAGTGGACCTCATGCCCATGCCAATACCCCTTATATCAAAACAGTAGTAGGCTCAACATCCACAATCAAAAGTTTTGGGCCATAACACTACCCAATTTTGTGTTAAGTACTTGAAGGGCCTCCCCCATTAAGAAAAAATGACCCCATTTTGAAGAACTTCACACTTTTTCATGCCATTGATTTCCCTTGGACCACATCCTCACTTGCCAAAATGTGACACACATTTGCTGCAAATTCAATTAAAGCCAACAAAATCAAAATAGAACTAATTAAAAAAATTCTTACCCATTCAAAAGCCCTTCTTCCCTTACGGTAATGCTTTTCAGGCTGTGTTTACACAAAAATAGAAATGAGAATTGGAACCATTAATGAAAAGAAAAACCAAAGTCAATCATATTTTATAATTGTGGTTTGAAGTCGACTCTTTATTAATTATCCGTCATTTCAATAATCAAATTTAAAGATATAAACAAAGTGTCATTTGATAAGTAATCGAGGAAATGACATACATAAAGGATGAAGTAATGAAAGAGAAGATCGATGATAATAATATCAATTTGCCATGATATATAACCTCATATAGAATTTGTGACATGTGAACGAAAGTGAATCATAATGGATTTTAATTTCTATTAAGTAATCCATAGACAATAATAAGCAAGAAAAAAGTCGATTTTTCATTGTTATTTTCATTCTTTTTCAATATTCCAACGTTCCAAACTTCTTTTGGAAGAATGCATTAATCTTTTTCCATAAAAGCATTTCAAATTTAAAAATATCCATAAAAGCATCTTACCTTTGCTTTACTAAAAGGGTTTTTTCAGCCAATAAAGAAACTGCAAGCCTACTCAACCTTAGATGCAAGAGAGAGGCCTTTGAAATGGTTAAAAGTTAGAACAATCAAAACAATCAAAAATTGAGTTTGTTTGTTGATTTCATGTGCAAAAAAGCTATGAATTAATACCAAGAAAATGTGGTCCTTTTTTGCCCTCATGAAACACACAACATAAAAGCATAGAGTGGGCCACCAGACAAACCAACATGTCACCTTGTAAAGGATCATGGGTGGTCTACCACCTCAATCTCCTATTTAAATGCACATGGGGCAGTTGCTGGGACCCCTTTGATTTGATCTCTGCACCATCTTGGAGGCCTCATGTGGGGTTGTTTGAGACTGCAATATGTGACCATGTTATTAACTACCCAGAGAAAGCAACCCCTCAGAGGCCCCCTTGCCATGGAGTCTCATTCTCCCCAAGTGGATCTCCTGGACAATTCCTTGTGCAGGCCTTTTTCACTGGCTCCCAACTCTCAACATTTGTGGATAATCCACACACTCTTTTTGTGGATCTGGTTTGGGTTTCAATCAAATTTGTGACTCATGGCATTTGGATCACAGAAATCTTGATGACAACTTGTCTGAAATTGACAACATTAATCAGAAAAAAGAGCATAAGGTCACCCTCTTGTGGCCTAAACTGCCCATGTCTGGGCCAACACAGCAACAAAAGTAATAAATGTGAAGTACTGGGGCTCATTCTAGCTCTTTGCTGCCAAGAAAATTTTCCCTTATTTTCTATGCCTTTCTCAAGAGGGATCCATGTAGAAAAAAACAAATTGTGCCCAATGACTTGTGGCATGGCATTAGTCATGTTGCCATTAATTCATCACAAAGCCACAAACTGTTGACTAAGACCAACCTAGATGATCAAAATAGGAGTGTGGGAAATGAAGAAATGCTGAGTTTCATGGAGATCACTGATTCCCCACCTAGGTTATGTCTTTCCTTTTTCATCTTTTTTAAAATGAAGTTGGGAAAGGAATGTGTCTTGCATTTTGTGTAGATAAACATGGGTACTTGAAATTCTAGTATATTGCATTCTAAGATTAAGAGAATAGAAAAAATTAAGAAATTAACCAACTCTACCATTAAGGGATTGATGTCTCTTCAATGTGTTTATATGTAGCATCCCCACAAATTGAGAACCATCAATTGTGATTGTTGTAACTAATTTAGTCAATGAACCAAAACCCCACCCCATTTAACATAGTTTGGTTCAATTTATTCCTCTAAGCAAAACTTGAATTCTTTTAATCTAAAGCATCATGCCATATTAAAAATACTTTTGATAAATGTTCATGACAAGAAAACCTATTGTATTAGAGACAAAAATGAGAAAGAAGATGAGTAAAATGAGTTAATAATAAGCTTTAGGAAAGTGGGTTCATTGTTTTGATGGGTTTTTAACCTATTTGTACATGTGCACAATGTGGGTATTTATACAAGTATATATATAATAGCCCAAAATTAAGGGAATAACTTTGCAATTAAGTAATTGATATACATGTGCATAATGTGGGTATTTATACAAGTATATTGTAGCCCAAAATTCAAAATTAAGGGAATAACTTTACAATTAAGGAATTGAGATCACTTGCGACAATCAAGCTATTAGTCAAGTCTAGACTCAAGGAATTGATATCCTTTGATAAATTCTTTGGGCTGAATTTCACTATCCATGGTTGAAATGAGGTGCCAAGAAATTTTCCACATTTCCACCCATGTAGAAAAAATATATACATGTATACCCAATGACTTTGTGGTTTGGAGGAAGTCATATGGCCATGAATTCAATCACAAAGACTATAAATCAAAATATGAGTACTGTGGGAAAAGGAGAAAATATCGATCCCCATGGAGATTATTGATCCCCCACCTCCACAATATTCTCATGCAGATGGGACAAGTTCAAAGATATTGACAGGGAAAGAAAATCCAATAGATAGATCAGAAGGAGGCTTGTGTTCTTTTTTTCTTTTTTTTTTCTTTGATATCAAGTTAACAGCCCGAAACCCTCCCAAAACCCCACCAAAACCATCCTAATTGCTCTTTTGTTTTTATTTTTGGCCACCCCCATTTCCTCTTTTATCTGTTTTATCAACTGAAAGCATCCAAAATCATAAGAAAATGATGCATGAATGCAACAGGGCGTAAAGCCCGGGACCTGCATGTGCAGCTAACATGGTAGGGCCCCTGGTTGAACCCCCATGCCCTTTCATGCTGACCTTCACTTCTACCTAAATCATATCAAATATACTTTGATTTTCAAGCATACCCTCCACAAATTTTTTTACATTAAATCATCTAACAGAAGCTTCAACCTTACAATGATTAATTAACTGATGATTCGGCGTGGCGGTTGTTGATAAGGTATCGATTTGACATTGATGACATTGATTAGAATACTTGTGTGTAATGACTTTTTTAATCCCAAGTTAACCGACAAATTATTCTATTGAAGAGGGTTGGTATGGATCAAATATGATTGAGCTTCACACGTTGGGGGACTTTTGGAAGGGAGGACTTGGCTAAAAGAAAATTGAGTAAACAATGAGAGGAAAGATAAGGGAAAGAGAAAGGAGAATAAGATATAGAAAACGGTTGAGAAATGCATGTGCAGGTAGGGCCATGGAGGGGATGTGCAGTTGGTAGTCCAACTTGAACAAAACATATGCATGTGCAGTTTTGATGATTTGTAAAATGACCTTAAAATATGCATCTATTTTTTGTGGTTTAGGCTTTCTCTCTTATGTAACTTGTCCCTTTCCATAAACCCCCTTAAACCTTAGTCTCCATTTCCCTATATAAAGTGACCTCCCCCCTCCCCTTCTCTGTATCCTTCTCCCACCAAGACAAAGCCTTGAGCACTTAGCCCATCACTCCTCTCAATGGCTACTGCAGCATTTTCTTCTATCTCTCTTGCCCTCTTTCTCTTCTGTCTATGCCTCCAAGGCACAAATGGTGACTATGGTGGGTGGGAAGGCGGGCATGCCACATTCTATGGCGGTGGTGACGCCTCAGGCACAATGGGTGAGTCCATGGAAGTGTTTACTTAACAATTATTTACTGTTTTGGTCATTTTTGGAGGTGGGTTTTTGATGGGGTGTTGGTATTGCAGGTGGGGCTTGTGGGTATGGCAACTTGTACAGCCAAGGGTATGGGACCAACACTGCAGCTCTCAGCACCGCTCTCTTCAACAGTGGGCTGAGCTGTGGGGCATGTTACGAGATGAAATGCAACGATGACCCCAAATGGTGCCTCCCAGGGACCCTAACCGTGACTGCCACAAACTTCTGCCCTCCTAACTTGGCCTTGTCCAACACCAACGGCGGATGGTGCAATCCCCCCCTTCAGCACTTTGATCTAGCTGAGCCTGCCTTCCTTCAGATTGCCCAGTACCGAGCTGGAATCGTACCTGTGTCTTTCAGAAGGTGAGTATTTTGGAGATGGGAAAAGGTTTTAATACTATATATGAACTGATCTTACACTTCTAAAATTATTTCAAAGCCATGAAATATATTAAAAAATAGATAATATTTACATGATTAAAAAGAAATTATTACAAATGATATCACAATAAACCCACGAGTTTCAACACCAAGATTTGTTTAGTCCACTAAGAATGTTTGTCTGTTTGGTTTGAATCAAAACCAATACTAAACCTCCGTGTGAGAGTTTATCAAAATCAATCCCTGAGCCCGATGTAGGAGTTTGTACACCAAAGTTTGTTTGATCCCACAAGGGTGTTTTACTATTTAATTTGTTTGATTAAGGGGTATTTGCCTATTTGCACCCCGTAATGGTGTCTGTCTGTTTGTCACCCAGACAATATCTACCAGTTACATTGTGTGACCGTTACGTGCTCCTTTAACCCAGACCAGGCAATATCTACCAATTACATCTTTGGTTCTCCAACAATCTCTCACTTCTCTTCTGTTTTTCTTGGTCTGGACAGAGTCCCCTGTGTGAAGAAAGGAGGGATCCGCTTTACCATCAACGGCCACTCCTACTTCAACTTGGTGCTCATCACAAACGTGGCCGGAGCAGGAGACGTCCGAGCAGTATCAATAAAGGGGTCTAAGACCGGGTGGCAGCCCATGTCAAGGAACTGGGGCCAGAACTGGCAGAGCAACTCATACCTCAACGGCCAGACCCTCTCATTCCAAGTCACAGCAAGCGATGGCCGGACCATGACAAGCCTCAATGTGGCGCCTGCTGGCTGGCAGTTTGGGCAAACATATGAGGGGGCTCAGTTCTAAATTCTCACTAGTGTGTGGCTATGACTATGAGTGTATATGGTAATGTATCCATTGTTTGGGAGAAGGGAAAATGGAAAGGAAAGAGTAGGAAGTATAGGGAGATCTATTGCTGTGGTGGCTAATTGGCACCCGCATGGGCTAGTATATTATATATAGAGAGATTGATTGTGAGTAATGGTTTGATTTGAGAGGGATGTTCTGTTGGTCGCCTTTTGTTGATGGCAAGGCCATGGATGATGCCCTCCAAGCTTTTTAGATTTGGTCTCCAATTTGGGTTCAGACCCAATTGGAGCAACCTTGTATCAGTTCTTAATGATTGATGATCAAAGTAATTAAACTGCTTTCTTTTCTACTTTTTCTAATCTATGACTATCATCTTCCAATTCCAACATTCAAAATATTTTCTTTTAAAAAAAAAAAAAAAAAAAAAAAAAAAACCCCTTCTGCCTTGAGCTCAAATCAACTTGATACATATATGCAAGTCAAAACAATGTCTGTCAAATCAACTTATAATAATATGTTAATCCATCCTTATCTCATAATTGAACAAATTTTATTTGTTTAATTTTCAATTTTCTTATCTCTTAATTGATAAAAACAAGAATAAATAATGGATATTATATTTTATTAAAGCATTTATTATTATTACATTATAATCAAAATTAATTTTTAAATACATTTATTATATTTCAATTAAAATTTTAAAATATATTTTTGAATTTTAAATCCAATTTTGTTTTAATTATTTATAAATAAATAAAAAATTATATCCAAGACCGAAATTAAGTTGTATCCGATGAATCATTTAAATTAAATCAAACTCATAGTACTACCATATCATATCTTAAAATTGTCCATAAGAAACACACAAAAAGGAAGTAATATTTTTTAATTAATTAAGGTTTATTAGAAGGTTTTTAGACCAATAGGGATTAAACACGTAATACTCCTAAGCACTTTGGGTTCCGCTGTGTTGCCGATGGCGAGTCTACGCTGCATCAGTGGCCTATTTGGAGCTCGGCTTCCAAAACCGAGAAATCTCGACAACCCCATCTCTAAAACCCTCCCAAAATACTCATCATCGAGGAAGATCGTATCACAAATGGCGGATCTTCCGACCCAGTTGGCTTTATCGCCGACTAGCTCTCTCAAAATCCAGAAAGGGGACATCACCAAGTGGTTCGTTGATGGCTCTTCCGACGCTATCGTCAGTTTCTCCCTCTCCGTCTCTCTCTCTTTAATAGGGTTTGATGTATTAGTATTTTGGTGCTTGGTCTGTTGTGTACATGATGTTGGATTACCCAATGGCTTAAAGTCCTCGAATTGGAAGCCTTTTTTTTTTCTGAATTCTTAGAATTACATGTGGGTTTGTGGAATTATGATTTGAATTCATGAATTCGGTTTTGGTCCCTCAATTCAAAACCCATTGTTTGGTGGGAGTTTTTTTATCTGGATTTAGGCATAATTTCGCATCGAGATGCTGAATTCTTTAGTTTCTGGATTTGAAATCCCCAGTGGGAGCCCAGAATTTGGGAATTCTGTTCGAAACTCAAGTTTTTAGTATTTGTATGAGCCATTCATTTTCTGCAGGTTAATCCAGCAAATGAACGAATGCTTGGAGGTGGTGGTGCTGATGGAGGTAATGCCTTCTAATTTTCTAACAAAATCATAACCCATAATGTACTTATCGAAATTTATCTGTGTTTTCCTTAGCCATACATAGAGCTGCTGGTCCAGAGCTTGTAGCAGCTTGCTATAAGGTCCCAGAAGTTCGACCCGGAATTCGCTGCCCTACTGGAGAAGCAAGAATTACCCAGTAGGTTCTTATACTTTGGTTCATTATATAGATTATTTTCCTCACAATGTACTGATGTTCTAATAATTTGCAGAGGTTTTAAATTGCCTGCAGCTCATGTAATTCACACTGTTGGGCCAATTTATGACGTTGATAGCAACCCTGAAGCCTCTCTTAAAAGTGCATACGCGTATGGAGTAGTTATATATGTTGCTGCTATTTTTGTTAGAAGTTTGATTTATCATCCTAATAGCAAAGAGTTAGTTTCTCATTGTAAATAAGACCCTTATTTTCTACATTGGTTACAGGAACTGCTTGAGTCTCGCCAAAGAGAATAACGTTCAGTATATCGCCTTTCCTGCCATATCTTGTGGTGTTTTTGGGTGAGTTGATTCAAAACAACTGCCATTTTGGTACTGAAATTTGTTTTGAAATAATGGTTTCTGGTGACTAGAAGTTTGATTGATTGCCTTATATGATCTCATGACTGGAAGTCTTGACAGTGTCAAGAAGTTGTTCTTGCTCGCATGAGAATGAGTTGGATGGAAAATCCATGATTGAGATTCTGACCATAAACCGTTTGTTAATTTCTTCTTCTGTGGGTGTACAAGTTAGAAATGGCTTAGGCGCTTTGCTCTTTAGATGCCAGTACAAACCGTTTGATAATTGCATAAATTATTTTGATTTTTGGCCTTGTTCTTTCAGATATCCTCATGATGAAGCTGCCACAGTGGCTATATCCACTGTCAAAGAGTTTGGGAAAGACTTAAAAGAGGTATCTGGTGTTCATGTTTTGCTTCATGTTCTAATAGAACTATTTCATCGTCCAGATTGAATCTTGAGTCTTGATGCCATGAATTAGAGCACTTATATTTATTTATGTAATTACTTTTCTTGCTTATTAAGGGATTAATGAAAGAAACTACAAGTGCTTTAGTGAAAACAAATAGCAGCATTCTATAGGCATTGTTTGGTTGCTTTGTTCTTTATATGCTTACAATAGATAATTCTGTTGTCTTACTGTTTGTGGAAGCCTGGTAGGTGGAAAGCATTTACAAGGTTTATTAGGCTATGTTTGGTTCTAGGAAAGGGAAAAAAATGCTAAAGAAAATTATTTTTTTTATGTTTGATTTACCATGAAAAATATGAAAGAAAATCAAACATATTTAGAAGTAGTTAGCAATTTATATATTTTTAAATTATTTAATCTTTATACAAAAATAATAATAATAAGAGAAATGACTTTAAAGATGTATATAAAAATAATTTATTAACTTTAAATTTATTTTTTATTTTCCTCACTTTTTATTAACTTTAAATCTATTTTTTATTTTCCCCACTTTTTTCTTTTCTTCTATTTTTCCTCTCTATTTTCTTTTCTTTCCATTTTCCTTAAAATTTACCAAAAACCAAACATAGCATTAAGGATATATATTCTCTAAAGTGTGATATCATACCTCTTGGTTTTTTTTTGTCTGTGTATTTGAAGAACTGTGTGGAATTAACCTCATCACTAACCGAATATTCTCCTTGATTTGTCTTCTTGAGACAAGAAGACCTTACATATTCACTCACCTGGTGAAGAAAATTGATGACAACTAGTATTAATAGAGGAAACACGGAAAAACAGGCAATATAAATATCATAAAATTCAAGGGAAAAATTAGCAACATCATAAAGATCGTCTAAACTGCATTCTGAGATATCATTGATCTCCTCATTGTTATGTGGATATTGCTACGGCCTACAGAAGGAAGGGCTTCTTTTGAGCGCTTAATACTATAATTTCATATTGGGTTCAGCCTCTACCTGGAGTTTACCTACCAGAACAATAACCATGAGCTTGCTCACTGATATAAATGAACTAAAATTGTTAAATCTCTTTATTGGTAAGGTCTGCTTGGAGACTTAATGGGTATATTTACTTCAAATGATATTTGCAGGTGCACTTTGTTCTCTTCGCGGATGACATCTATAATGTTTGGTTGAATAAGGCAAATGAATTGCTCCAAAATTAATTAGAGTTCAGCCTGCAGCCTGCAGCCTGCAACAATAGAAGATGCAGTAGTTTTGATTTATCTAATTTTGAAGTGAAAATAATTATTATCATGATATGTTGGCATATGCTGGGTTACTGGAAAGGGGAATTATTGTATTATCAAGTGTGAGATTTTTCTGGTGTTGGTGAGTGTTGTTATTTGAATGTATGTAGTGTGAGAGAGCCTACTTGATTATTCCTGTGAACCATCACTGCAAGATGAAGAAATTTCAGTTTGTATTTAGGGTTTTGTGGTCTTTAACTCTTCAGCATTCTCTGCTGGATAGTGGATATAGCCTGTTCAGGTAAGGGACATCTATCCATATTCCAAGCTAAGATCCAGCTTCTGTGGAAAACCCAGGTGAGACAGATGTTAAACTTGAAGGTTGCATTGTTCTCAGCTGTGGTAGGGCAGACATGGAAGCTTCCCATTTCACGGGCTGGATTGGTTTCCTCGGTTTGCCTTGCAGGTGTGACACAATGAAGAATGATCATAAGCCTTCCATTCATCCGCCAGTTGCTTGTAATTGACCTCTTACAGTCAGCCACATGAATTACAAATCTCATCTCCCCATCACCACTCCTCTTCCACCAGGGCCAGGAGCTTCAGGAATCATGGAGAAGTCAAATTCTCCTAACTACAGTGGAATTCAGTCATGATGCCTGAGGGGTCTAAGATGTTATTGGAAACACATACATGGACCAATTCTCTAATGGTTGCATCTCAAATATAAAAACATAAAAATAAATGTAATCTGATTTTCATCCTTAAATAAAAAAAACCTAAGTAACCATGAACACCTATTTTCTTAAAAGAGCATAAAGGATAATAAGTCATCAATGCAGTAAATTGTATATTCCCATCAAAAACCTATATAACCAGCCCTGACCGTATACCATTTACCCAGGCTCAGGTGGGATTGAGTGCTCACATCATTGGCCGTTGAGACTTTGGCCTGATAATCCATGGATTTCAGGGTATCAAAAATATTCAAATCTCAGCCAGTAATTTCGTCAAGGTTAGATTAACATATCAAAATCCAAAGTACAGAGACCAACTACTACTGCAAAAAATGTAGAGAAAACTTGCTGCTGCAACTCTCCCCTCAGATCCTGTTTCAGATACCTGCGAAAATCCCTGCTGAGCAAGTCCATCTTCACTCACCTGAAGAAAACTACCTCCCTTGCTACATCCGCCCTATTTTATTATTCTTCACAGTAAGAGGTTCCACATTATTCATAAATCCAATGGCTTTAATCTGTATTTCAAGCATCAACAACAAAAGGAAACTTGCCTCTTTGAACTTCAAAATCACAGGTTCCTACAGATAACACAAGAATTTTGTTCCCTTATATTGGAAGGAAAAGAATGAAAACAGTTCAGCCAATACATTCAGTGAAGAGATTGAAATCAACGGCCTAAATAAACTTCAAAATACATCTGAGCAAGTACACAACAATTTTGTTTTCTTCTCAAGAGAGTAGCTCACCCAGTTCGCTGGATCCTGTTCAGTTAAAGGCTGAGGGATGTATACTGCTCCGATCTAATGAAAAAGAAACATCAAACACATCTACCAAAGATTTCTGAGCAGCCTCCCAAATTTGAATATACACAGAATATCAAATTTATGTCTCTTTGTCCTTTGATAAACCCGGCGGAATTCTGCGAATGACACTCTCATCCACTAGTTTATAGTGCTTTGAAAACTTTCGGTGGATTATCCCGAAATATTTATCCACATGCTCTTCATATTTGCTGTACAAGGCAGGAACTGTAATGGATATAATAGTTCCTGTAACCATTTCGAATTGGCAAAATGTAAGAGAAAACCTCATAACTAAGGTGCTTACTGATATAAATACACCATTTATGGCAGATTCAAGGGTAAATTATATTGAGGTATGCACAAATTAATGACTATGCATGCATAAAACATATTTCCTGTGATTCACCTACACAAAAACCCCATATTTCATATATTGAGCCAAATCACCAGGGTATATGACACCACCTAAAATCTTAAAATTATTCCTATGTTCTTCATATTCATTATGATTATACCGGAATATGATAAAGTTTACTCGTCGCTTTAAATCTCTATAGACATACTTTTCCAATGATATTCAAAACCTTCAACCAACCAATACACAATCTCATGGCTTAAGAAAATGAAACATTCACCAAATAATAAGCTTGGCAATCTTTAGCCAATAGTCTAATTAGGCCACAGAACAAGTGCCCCCCATCTCTTCAAACTTAACCATAGAAACTTTTTTATCCCATGAGGTTCTAAACTTCAAATGGAACAACTGAGAGACTAAACTATCCAATCATTCACTGATACAGAGAGACCACATTTGTGAAATATAACATACTGCAATTAGTTTAGAGGATGAGAATGAATGTGCATACCAATATATGCTAGCGTGAAGAAAGAAAAGGAGCTACCAACGACAGATAAGAGCCACAAACCGAGCACCACCTGTCAATGGTCAATAGTTTGGTAAGGCACTTTCTTTGATTAAAATCAGTCTTCAAAGCAGCGCGGATATTGGACGGAAGATATTATAATTTCAATGGAATGCAAGGACTGTATACCAAAAACATACAACTCCATACAAGGCTCACAACAGGGGTTACAGTAATATGGTGGTTTACAATACATTTCTACTTCGATAGTGACATACTGATCTTATGTATACTTTTTATTCTCAAATTTTAATCTCATCCTTTAAACAAAAAACACTTAAAAGATATAATAACTAAATCTAATTCTCTAAGCAATCTTTTTTATGGATAAAGGAAACGTATATTATAAAGTGTAATCCCAAAAAAGCACCCCAAGGTACACAGGGAAATCTAATTCTCTCAGCGATGCCGGGCTCTGTTTGCAATTCTTAACATGGACCTGGCCATGCCTGTCAGGTGCATGTATGTGTAGGAGTTCTTAGTTCCAAATTTATGGATAATGGAATATAAGTGTATTATCTAAGTAACTGATCTTCATCATCTCTAATTTAGGAAACATCACATGTCTATCTGACAACTTGTTAGAAATGGGTGTTCACTTATTTTTAAATATTGAAATATTCATGAAATAATCAAACTAAGAAGGTAAGAAAACTAGGAATCTTTTCCCTCTTCTTTTGCCACACACTTGATTTGGACAGATATTCCATGAGCATATGTCATGGAGTTTCTAATGCAATATTTCACTCGACTTTGGGTATCATGTAACATAGAGCAGCTCTGACCGCACAGCTTAGAATTCCTACAATTTTATACTGTTATTCCACACTGACCTTGAAGAAAAGTCTGAAGTCCTTGCCAAGTGTGATATCATGAGCCATAAGCAGCAAATAATTGATTTTCACACGAAATGATCCTGCAACACTATTAACCATTTCCTCTGACAATTCTAGCTCAGGTAACGATTTCAGTTGTCTGCTCAAGAAAGACAGTAGTACACTCAAAATGGATTTCAGCAATGATACGATAGTAAGCATCAGTTAATGTAGAGGATAGAGTAGCCATACTTATTTCTAAAAGCAGCATAATTGGCACGAAGAAACAACACTACGATCAAAATCAGCAACACATCTGAACAAATTGATAAAAATGATAATCCAGACCGCTCAAATAGGATCCAAGCAACTGTCGCTACGACAATAGTGCCACAGGAAACACGCCTCCGCTTCCACAATAAGACATCAGCAGCTGAGAAAAAATAGAAGAAAACATTACTATAATAAATTCACAAGCAGACATTCAAGAAAAGCTTTACCAGTTAAATTATACTTTGCTATGAGGAGACAATTCATTGATTCAAGAGCATTTTACAAGGCAATAAGAAGCCTCAGCCAAGGCACAACCCAAACCCGAAGAGTAACTTCATTTCAAATAAAACTACCGGAATTCTCATTCCCGCCTAATAAAGTTTACCATACTCCTTCCAGAAAGCTTCTTCTCTTTTCAGAAAGAGATTGTGCATTATGAACACATTGGCTTTTCATTCTCAAAGCACCATATTTGAAAAAAGCTAATGCCTTTAGAATCTGCAGGATTTTGATTTCAGAGGATACGAACAGGAACCAAGGCCCAACACTCAACACTTGGGAAAAATATATTTCCAAATGTAATTATCTACCCAGAAAAAATCCAATATTTTCCTGTTCTTCTGAACCCCGTCTTGAAATTGACACAGAAAACAACAACAAAAGTGAAATCCAAAACCAAATATCACCGTCACTCTCCACACAACAGTTTCCAATTTCGTTCTTGCCCAGTCACAAATCACGAAACCGTTCCCAGAATTCAAAACCCTAACGCAACAAAAATTACAGAACTTGAAAACCCGAGTCCGCCATTACCTTTACCACCGCCCATTATCTGATGAATCGAGGATCTCCGATCGAACAACCGGTATCCTGGGCCACCTGAAGTCGACGCGTCTCCATCAACACAAGCATTGCTCGGATCTTCTGAACTATCCATCAAAATTCACTGCATAAAACACAGATTCAGAAATCAAACAAAGGGACAAACCCTAGAAATTTCGAATGCGGGTAAGGAGACTCGTAAACCCTAGAATACCAGAACGAACCTGAGGAGAAATTTTGAGGTCGTTCTGGAATTATGAAAGAAAGTCTTCAGAGTTACGGTCCGAAGTCTGAACTTTGAAGTTTTTGACTTGCAGAGAAGAACACCTAACCAATTTTTTAATTAATTTATTTATTTATTCTTTTATTTGTTTATTATTCAAATTGATGGAAAATAAATTTTAAATAATGGATATTAATTAAATGGTAAATTGAAATTTAAGAAATATTTTAATGATCCTTGGGTAAACTACGTATTATAAATTTTAATTTTAATTATTTTAAAATTAATTTAAATCTTAAGGAGCCTAATGACGGTCCAAATACCCTACATTGTTTAATTGAAACTATACCTATGTTTCATCCTCATTTGCACATGC
The DNA here is from genome assembly GCF_004353265.1 of Vitis riparia. Lineage (NCBI taxonomy): Eukaryota > Viridiplantae > Streptophyta > Magnoliopsida > Vitales > Vitaceae > Vitis > Vitis riparia. Next base: position 27,804,273 of record NC_048443.1, on the reverse strand, counting down.
CATATATGTTTTTATACTTTGTCCCTTGTATTTTCTAATTGAGTATTTTCTTGATTTTCTTTGATTTTTTTTTTCTTTTTTTTTTTGGTCTCTTATCATCATTTTATAATGGGTAAGCCTCCAAATTTTCCCAACTAACATCCACATAGGCATCATTAAAGGCTTGAACTTAGGGCATGTTTGGTTTCTTTTTTAATTTGTATTTGTTAACAATCTTGTATGATAAGCCAATATTTGGTTAGTGGGAAGTATGAAGAAAAGGACAAAAAATATTTAAAAATAATAATTTTCCCATTTTGTCACTTCTTTCTTTACATTTTTTTTCTTTATTCCTTTCTTTGACACTTTTCTTTATGTTATATTTGGTTATCAAAAATATGAGGAGATATGGAAAAAAAAAAAAAAAAAAAAAAAAAAAAACAGAGAGGAAAAGTATAAAAAATAATAATAATAATAGTAAAAATAAAAAATTAAATTAAAGAATGAAATATTTTTACATTATTTCAAACTCATTTCACTTCTTTTTAATGTAAATATTAAATAATTTTAAAATATGAATTTTTAACTAATTTTAATTTTTTTGTTTTTATTTTTGTATTTTTCATAGTGAAATCAAATATGAAAAAATGTTTTTTCTAACATTTTTCTTCCTAAGACAAAAACATTAAAAAATATTTTTTAAATTTTTTACTTACCATGAAAAATCTAAAAGAAAATAAAATATAACTAAAATTAATTAAAAACTAATCTATTTTAAAAAATATTTAATCTTTATATACAACAAATAAAAATAAGTTAAATAAGTTAAAAAAAATATTTAAAAATAATTTATTAAGTTTAAATTTGTTTTTCATCTTTTCTTTACTTTTTCCTTATCTTCTCTTCCTCTAAATTATCAATAACAAATCATAAGGTAAATAAAAGTGAAGAACATATTTGGAAAAAAATGTGTACCTGAATAATTAACAATTTATAAACTTTATTTTTTCTTTTTTCTTTCCATCAAACTTTTCAGATCAAATTTAGAGGATATTTGATAAAACTTAATACCTATTACTTAGTGACTTAAATCAATTTTAAGTTAAATTATACTTAAACTATTGTTTTAAAACTTATTACTTATTTTTTTACTTTAAGTATTCAACTTATCTGATAAAATTAACTTAAAACTTATTTAAATCATCAAATTGATATATCCTTGTAAATTATAATTGAAGTAAAGGAAATTAAGTAACAGTGCAAGTTTTAAAGTAGTAAAGAAGATAATGAAAATAAATAGAGCAAATTAGGGTAAAAATGTAAAATGAATATATAAATTTAAAAATAAGTTAATTATTTTTACCTGTTATTACTTAAAGTTGTTTTTTTATTTTAAGTCATGTTATTGAACTATTTTACAAAATATACTTAATCGACTTGATGATTTAAATTAAGCTATTAAATAATTTTAAGTTATTAAGTTGATTTACCAAACAACCACTTAATCTAACAACAACACCAATATTATATTAACAAATTTAAGGTGAGTCGAATTTTACATTAAAATCTCATTTTAAATGAATTCAATTATTTGTTAATAAAAATAAATTGATCTTCATAATAACGCAATATAACATATAAAATTTAAGAGAATCATTCTTGGATTGAATATAAGAAATTACATGTCTTATGATGACAAGGAAGATATTAAAGCTTAAACTTGTTAGCTCATAACAAGATTTTTCTTATTAATAAATACACAGCAAAATAAAATAGTTTTGAAATTTTTTTAATTTAGAATAAAATATATATATTTTTTAAAAATTAGAAAACAGTTAGATAAAAATAATTTTGTTTTGAATTTTTTTTTTTAAATTAAAGTGTTTCAATTATTTTCTGTGTAGTGTTATGAGCAAAATTTTTTAAAATTCTCAATGTATAATATCTTTATAGAAAATAAGTTGAAAGAACTATTTTTTTTTTTTTTTTGAGTTTCTAAATAGAATTTTATTTTTAAAAATACCTTACACCAGTTCTTAAAATTATTTTTAAAACAGTTATAATTATTATTTTTAAATATTTATAAAAAAACAAGTGAAAACAATTAAAAGATATTTTCTAAAAACACATTTTTTTTATAACAAAAAATAGAAAATAATTTTTTGCTTGCTAAATGTGTTTTTTTAGTTTTTTTTTCTAAAAAACAGAAAATTGTTATAAAAAATAATTACCAAATAGGTCCTATAATTTTTTGATTTTTTAGGATAATTATTAGTACTGATGAGAGCATTTTTAAAAATAAAAAGGAGGCAAACATCTCATGTAAAGTAATTAAAACCCTAAACTAAACCCTAAATACTTGATGAAATTAATATCAGAGGTTGATTATTAGTATTGATAACGGTATTTTGGAAAATAAAAAAATGTGACAAGCATCTCGGAGATAAATTTTTTAAGAAAGTATCTTAATTCCTGCTTGAAAGAGTTTATAAATAATTAAATATTTTTACATTTTAATATTTTAATATTTAATTAATTATATGGTAATTATGTTATAATATGCAATTAATTATATTGTATATGAAATGCCTTGGCTTAGAAAATTTTCATAGGATTTTATATACTGATTTTTTATTCTGATTCATAGGCTAATTTATTTATTTAGAAAATCATTAATGATATAATATAAATAAAATTTCAGATTAACGTTGGAGAAATACTATTGTTGCCCGTTGACCAAACGACGTGATACACACGTCCTAAGGCTCTGTTTGGAAGGCTTTAAAAAATGGGGTAAGAAAAAAAAATAGTTTTTTGATTTTAAGAAAAAAAAAGCGAGAAAATGATAATAATTTTTTGAAAGTATAAAACTGATTTTTAAGAACATATTAAAATAAATTAATGTCTAAAAATATTTTTTAAAATAATTTATAAAAAAGTTAATTTTGAAGAACTTTTGCAAACTTTTCTCACCATGAAAGCCCAAATTTCTTTTCTTCCCTAATTCCTCAATTATCCTCTTCTTCTTGTTGGCATTTTTTTCTCTCTTTATTAACAATTTCTTTGCTTATTTATTTATTTTTTAATTTTCTTATTCATATTTTTCCACAACCAAACTTTTTTTTTTTGTTTCATGCTATCCAAACATAGTCATTTTTCTTTAACCTATGTTTTTTCCTTTCTTACATTTTTTGTTTTCCTTCCTAATACTTCCCAGTGTCCAAACACAATCCAAAGCAACTGATGGGCCAACAAATTATTTTTTAATAATAATTTAGAAAACAGATAATGGGAGGAGACAAACGAAGTGGGGAAGAAGCAACCAGCATTACCTTCCAAATTAAAAAAAATTCCAGGCAGAAATGGAGAATTGACATTCCACAATTAGTGGGTAGTGTGTCATTTTACCAAACCATTTCACTAGTCTTAGTTGTTGTTGGACTGCAATCACCGCCTAACATTTTCCCCCTAATCACTGCTCTGTACCTCCTTCACACTGCCTTTTCTTTTCCTTATATAATTAATCCCCACCTTTAATGTTTCCTACCTTTTCTCTCTTGTAAGGATCCGATCTGATTGCCCTTTTAATTTCTTTGTTTGGTCCCCCTGAAAATTTGTGGGTTGTTTTGATTCCATTCCCGGTTTTCCCTTGTTTTCCTGGTCTCTTGATAAAACAAACTGAGGGTTGAGTTAATTTGATTTCTCCTTTTATGGGTTTTCTTCCTTGCCAATTGGGTTGTTCTTGATTTTTGTTTCCTTGGAAACTGCCTTGCTGTCCTCTCGTTTGCGGTTGAGGTGGTGATCTTGATTTTGTCTTCTTTGAGGGGTGTTTTGCTTTTTCTCAGCAGTCAAACAGGGCGTGGAGTTGATTTTGATTTCTCTTTTGGGTTCTTCTTGCTTGCAGTTGAGCTCTTGCTATTGATCTTCATTTTGTCTGCTTCTGCTAGTTCCTCCCTGGCTTTTCTCAGCAACCAAACAGGGCTTGGAGTTACCTTGATTTCGCCTCTGGTTCCGCTTGCAGCTGAGCTGCTGTTGTTTGATTTTGTCTTCTTTGAGGAGTACTATAAATGAGGTATGGCTTTCAGTATGATGGCTTTGGTTTCTTTATCTATTGTGGAGATGTTTGGCTCATGGTTTTGATAGTTTGTTGGTGGACAGATCCAAATGAAGGAGGTGTGATCAGAGTGGAGACAAGATGAGTGAGAACAAGGGGTTTGAGCTTGGAACCATTGGGGCGTTGAGTTTATCTGTGGTTTCGTCTGTGTCGATTGTGATTTGCAATAAAGCTCTCATTAGCTCATTGGGTTTCACTTTTGGTGAGTTGCAGTACACACATACAATCTGGGTATTGTGTTTATGTTAATGATATTCTTACTTTTTATGTGTTCATTAAATTGTTAGTTTTCCTAGTTTAGTTCATAATTCAAAGTTGGTAGCTCGAATCAATTAAGAAAATGTAAGGGTTCAATCACCCTAACAGCATGTGCATTTAATGCTGGGAGAACACAATGGGCTAATTTTGTTTTAAAGTACTTGACCCGGCATCCCTTAATTGATTTCATGAATGATCATATCATAAATGGGTTAGAATAAGCTTTGAATCAGCCCTCTTCGGTTCAATTGATGTTTTGGGGGGGGTGTATTTTCGTCATTCAAAAAATATTTGCATATGAGCAAATAACCTGAGAATGTAGAATGCCATAGTCTGTGGATGTTCTATCTGTAATTGTTTCTATGAATCCATCTATGTTCATTCTGAAATTAGTTTTTGGGAGCAGTATATCCATTAGTCATAGTTTTGTCTGATGCAATTTTGGCTTCATTGCTTATCCTGTTTGGTCCATTGCCTGCTGTAACCATCCACTTAGTAGTGATTGAGAAGTTATTTCGATTGGAGAGGAATCACTCGGTTAATGTCTGACAAAGTCATAAATGATCATTAATTTTTGTTGCTGTTGACTCAAAATCCTGGTGCAGTGCACAATTGAAATGTAACGATTGCTGTTTTATTAGCTTTTAGGTGGTAACAAAGCACTAACTATAATGATTGTATACTTTGTTAAGATTTGCTTCTACTTGTGGCATTATCTTCTGTCATCCGTCTTTGTACAGCTACTACATTGACAAGCTGGCATCTTCTGGTCACTTTCTGTTCTCTTCATGTGGCTCTATGGATGAAATTGTTTGAACACAAACCATTTGATGCAAAAGCTGTTATGGGTTTTGGCATTCTAAATGGAATCTCGATTGGACTCCTGAATCTGAGCCTTGGTTTCAATTCTGTTGGTTTCTATCAGGTAAAATTAATTCTTCTGAATATTCCCTACCATTACATGTTCAACTTTTGGTCCTTTGCCATTTCAGTATTTCTCAAGAGAGTGGTTTCTGAACTTATGTCATATTGCTTGTGTATTCCAGATGACAAAGTTGGCAATCATTCCCTGTACTGTACTCTTGGAGACCCTTTTCTTCAGGAAGAAATTCAGGTTAATGCTGAGACTGTTTTTTTATGACAGTGCTGATATGTCGATGGGCATTTACATGTCTACTTGATTGTTATAACCTGGCCTGCAGTGTCTTTAACTTATTTGGCAGTAATCGTTATCTTGAATTGGCATGGGATTGCATGTTTAAGATTGGGCATCTCAAAGTGGGTTTTAAAATGCATGCTTGCTGAGTTTCCTGATGATAATTTACATTCTCATTGTTTTTAAAATGGACAGTTTCCCCTTTATTCGATTTTCCTCTTTTAGGTTGAGAAAGTCTTCTGTCATTTATTTATTTTTCAGTGTGATGGGCAATTTTGTTCTTTCCCTTATATATTTCTTCTGTATTATTTTTGCTTTAACTTTATTTCATTTGTAGTATATATATCTTTGATAAGAATCACGTGTAGTATATGTATTGCAATCTAACATTATTCTGTCTACCACCCATCTTTTTCAATATATTCAAAAAATGATCAAACTTGCATCGTTTATTGAAGTTTTGAATATGATTTTGTTAATAAAATTTCTCTTTTTTTCACACATGGCACAATTTTTTTATGATTTTTTTTTTCTATTTTTTTATGTAAGTTATTTCAAAGTTTATTTACACACGTTATTTATGTTTTCTTAATAAAATTAAATGAGTGGAAAAAATTTGATCAAGGTCTTTACAGCAGCAGCTATTAGTAAACCTTTTTGTTGAATGTTAAGACTTTAAAAGCAACCGTCTAAAGCATTACATAATTAAATCACAGTCAGCTCCAAGGTTTTCAAAGGCGTTGTTCAGGTGCACAAGGCAAAAATGCCTTGAGGTGCTGAAGAAAGGCAGAAGTCCAGAAAGACGTACACCTTTTCGCAGCAAGGCATGGCAGGGGCACGCTTTGGCTGTGCCTTTTATGCCTCTATGCTTCTGTGGGTCTAAAATAATTATGCAATTATTTAATTTTTAGTTTTTATATATTTTTTTTATAATTTATTATAATTTTACATATTGATTGATTATAAAGATTAGGGTTTCAAAAGGCTTATACCTCACCTTGCCTTACGCTTTCACATTTCAAACTTTGGTCAACTAGATGAATTAAACTTCCAAATAATTGTTGGTATACCTGTATTGTATTAATGTATCTAATTTGAATTTTACTGATTCTGCAGCTTTTGATGAACAGATTCCTTGCTAATAATCCTAATATCTATTATTATATGTAGAAAGTAAATTAAGTTCATAAAATTATGTATATCATAAAATGCTAAAATTTTAACTTAAGAACATAAATACAACACTTGAACCCTAGCAGCTTTTGTTAAAGTGGAGATTTGAATTTGCTTACATAGAGGATGACAAGACGTCCTGGCATCTCATACTGCATATTTAATATGATTCTGGGAATACCCTGAAAAATTCAATGTTCACTCAATATCATTTTTGTTGTGCTTGATACATTTTAGAGTCAAGAAAAGCAGGATTAAATTTCCAAACATAAGAATTGACTGTTTATCAACCTGAATAAAAAGAAGTATTGCTTGTTTGTAATGCAGAATATGACCTCTAAAAAGGTTGAACATTCTTTCAGTAGAAAATTTCATCCTAGACCAGGCCCTTATCGGTTCAATTGCAGAACCTATACAATTGTAGTAAAGCATCACGTTGTTGAACCATCATGTTGTTGAGCTAAAGTTCTAACCCATGAACTGTGATTTTTCATGGTCACTCACTAATGTTTTATGAAGTTGTGCATGTATTGAATGCAATTGATGATTTTCAACTTGGTTTACAACTACCAATTGTACCTTTCTACGAGTATGGATTGTACTTTATGTATTGTTTATAAAATCCAGCCACGACTGACAACTGACATCTCTGTTTCTTCAATCATGAAATATACTGGTTACTGATTTTTTATTTTATTTTATTAAATCTGGTTAGCACTGTGCTAAAACTTTCTTTAATCTTTGTCGTTGTTGCAGTAGGAGTATCCAGCTTGCTCTTTCTATCCTTCTTATGGGTGTCGGAATTGCAACCGTTACTGATCTGCAGCTCAATGCCCTGGGCTCTATTTTATCTGTCCTCGCAGTTATTACAACATGCATTGCTCAGATTGTATCCTTATCTGAAGTTGCCACCTCCCTTTTCACCATTTAGTATTTTCTATTGAGATATGCATCCATGTTAAATCAAAACAGTTTAAATTTTACCATATATCAAATATGAAGCCAATGGTAATGAAGTATGTGATGCATTAAAGGCCAGTGATATCCACTTAGTGGTCTGGTTCTGTGTAAAAGAATGATATCCATCTCTTTGGCAATACATCTCAAGGCTAGAAAACCAAATACAAGGATGCTCCTAGTTTTGCTGTTATTTCCGTGTCAAACAGGCTGCATTTATGTGTTTCAATAACTATTTCCTCTAGGGCCCGTCTTTGTGTTGTAATAATGTTTAGTCTTGTTTAAGATCTTAATCAGTTCCTTTTAGATGACGAATACCATCCAGAAGAAGTTCAAGGTTTCTTCAACGCAACTCCTGTATCAATCTTGTCCCTATCAAGCACTGACGCTGTTCATCTCTGGCCCATTTCTGGACTGGTTTCTGACTAGTCAAAACGTATTTGCTTTCAAATATACACCGCAAGTTCTGGTGAGCATTTAAAGATCCACTAACCGCTTTTTTCTTCTTCATGAATTTTCGGTCCCATCTTATTCTGTGCATTGCAGGTTTTCATTGTTCTATCCTGCTTGATCTCTGTCTCAGTCAATTTTAGCACCTTTCTTGTGATTGGCAAGACATCGCCCGTCACCTATCAGGTCCTGGGGCACTTGAAAACATGCCTAGTACTAGCATTTGGTTATGTTCTACTTCATGACCCATTTAGCTGGAGGAACATTTTAGGGATTCTGATTGCATTAGTAGGGATGGTCCTGTATTCATACTACTGCACCCGTGAGGGTCAGCAAAAAACTTCAGAAGCATCAGCACAATCTTCTTTGCAGGTACAGTCTGCTGTTAATCTGTCTTTGCTCCTACAGACCGATAATTATTTGTGATAATTCATGACAAATTTTGAGAATGATTCCAGGCAAAGGAAGGTGAAGCTGATCCTCTAATCAATATAGAGAATGAAACTGGGATATTAACCGATGCTGCTGTCCCAAAGGCCCCAGTATGGAGCTCAAACAAAGATTTGCATGCATGAAGGCATCTTTATTACAGTTCATACATCCAAGAGCTGCGGATGGAACCATTGCAATAAGGTGTTGGCAATGGAGGTTCCCCAAGGTTGTCAATGGCTTGCACACCCAAATTACAGAGTAATGGCAATTTCTCATACCGATCAAGGCATTTATCTGCGTTGAGAAACATACCCTTCTTTTTTCTTGTGTTGGTTCTAGCAGTAGGCACCTGAGCTCCCTAGACTTTTGTGAGGAATGCATGTAAGTGGTGTTTTTGTTTCTGGGTAGAGAAAATGTGGGCTTCATTTGAAACTTTTGATAGGTTTTAGGCTTTGTTTGAATCTTGGGGAATGTAAGAAAAAGGAAGCTCAAAAGGGAAAATAAATAAATAAATAAATTATATTCGCTTATTTGATTTGTCATAAAAAAAACAAAACAGGAGTGAAAAAAATTATTTTTGAATTTATATATATTTAGATTGTTTATGCTGGAGTTGGTACATGTTATTAAGAGTCTGATTGAGAATGGTTTTGGTTAAAGCATTATGTTGGTTGAGGTACGAGTCCGGCTTGTGCCACTTTTAGCCCAACCCAGAGGGTTTTCAAGTTGGTTTGGCAATTTAACTCTAATCTAAACTCTTTCTCTCTCTCTCTCTCTCTCTCTCTCTCAAAAATACAATTTGTGAGTTTGTTTCCCATTCAATCAAAGGCCACTCTGGAATTGAATCCAAGGCTTGTACGCATTAAGGCCTCCCCAATCTTTATCAGATTGGCCCCAATGGCACTGTTCCATTGATAAGGATGGTTACAGAAATGTTTCACCATACAAAGACAACCAAAAAAGAGATAAGATGAAAAAGAAATCACAGAATTATGAGAATGCTTAACATTCAAGGACATTATTTGGGTGTTGTGTGTTAATCAGCAAAGGAGATTCTCTTCCAAATCATTCTTCCCTGCTTCTGTGGCCTGAGTCAGTTCCTTGGCCCTCTTAGCTTGTTCTCTCCAGTCGGTTCGAAGCAGGGTGTATACCATCATGCACGTACAGGAGGCCTGTGCTGCAGCAAGCCCCAACCACAGCCCCACGAATTCCAGCTCCAGTCTGAAGCAGAGGAGAGCTGCTACTGGCAGACCGACAAGGTAGAACGAGCCAAAGTTAATATATGCCCCCATGTTAGGCCGGGCAGAGCCTGTTAAGATCCCATAGGATGCTGTCTGGAGATTGTTCCCCAGCTCACACAGTCCTACTATGGGAAGAGCTACTGATGTCAAGTTCAGAATTTGTTGGTCACTCGAGTATAGTTTCCCCCATACATTTCTGACTACAGTGGTGAAAATGCAGGCCAGAAGTCCACAGATGACTGCGACGGTGAGCCCGACGATGGTTGCTCTCTTAGCCCGAGCAGGCTGATCAGCCCCCAGCTCATGACCGATGCGGTTTGACAGACTCATGCTCAAAGAGTTGGGAAAGACATAGAGCAGCCCTGTTGTTTGTATGAGGACTCCCATAGCTGCCACACTTGCCTTTGGGTTGCTGAGCAGGCCACACAGCAGCAGCATTACTTCATACCACCACCATTCCAGGCACACAGAACACACACTAGGCAATGCAAGAGACAGAAGTGGTTGCCATCCTTGAAAGTAAGTGATGAATGCCACCCCATTCCATGGTTTGATTGCTGTTTTTGATACAAGAAGGTAGAGCAGCAAACCAAGATTTACATTTACAGAGTAAAAACCCGAGGCGAGGGCGACTCCTTTCACCCCCATGTTCAGATACACCACCAGGAAGTAATTGATTGGAAGGTGTAGAATCATGGCACAAGTTGCAGACATTGTAAGGGGTTTGGTTAAACCTTGGGTCCTTAGGAAAATTTTCAATGGATTTAGGTGAACTTGAGATAACAGTTCAGGGATGGAGTATGTGAGAAAGACCCTCGCCACTGATGTAATGCTTGGCTCCTGGCCTGACCACAAAAGGATGGGCTCCATATTCAGCCACGACACACAGATTGGAATGACTGCAAGGGAGAGGAGACCTACAGTCCTGCTATGAGTCTGACTGAGGACCACCCATTTCTTTGCACCAAAAGCTTGACAACAGATTGGCTCCATCCCCATGGCGAGCCCCTTGAGGACTGAGTACCCTGTGATGTTTGCAAAAGCAATGGAGAGTGAGCCCCCGGCTAATTCGACATCGCCCAGGTGCCCCAAGAACAACATAGAGATGATGGACTTGGAGTACAACAGCAGGCCTGTTATGACCATCGGGCATGCAATTTGTCCCAGTGCTATTAGCTCCTCTATCACCTGCATTCATTCACACATAACACAAACATAAGGGGCTGGCCAAATACACAAGCCACATACATTGATGCAGATTACTGAAACTTGATTTACCATACTGCTAATGAAAGGGGAATTTTCCTAGGGACTCTCTCTGAAAATAGACCATCTTTGGAATCCAACCACAAGGTATGGATTACAGAACACATACCATGGAGGCATATAAAGGAAGAGTCACTGACAGGAATGGACTAGTTCAAGTTGTGCCTTACAACTGGGGTTGCTTTTGTTTTTCGTCGGTCTGATTGGTTGATGAGTTAAACAGATGGAATCACTGTAAAATGATAACATGTTTCCTACAAAAACCATTATGAAAAACCAGTGGAATCTATTCTGTTCTTCAGGGGATAGGCCATGGCAGGGAACAGCAGAAGATGATTCTTCATCTTTATTTGCCAACCCCATGACAACTATGATCTCATTTACTTCCAATTAAACCCCCCCACATTTTATTTTTTATTTTTGCATAAATACCTTTTTTGAACTTGTCATTAAATGCACAAATGCTATCTACCATAACTTACAAGATTCCAGGGAGCCAAGCAGACCTGTCACTGATGCTCGCAAAGCACGGTTTCTAGACTAGCTAATTCCAAATATTAGCCAAAAATGCATGATAGTTTCCACTTAGGATGTGTACAACTTTAAGGAGCCTAATGACCAGAACCCTGATGGGCCCTCTTTGCCTAGGCAACACTAGTTTGGGTTGTTTGGGAAGTAGGAATCCAAAAATTTAATGTCATAATGTTTACTTCTAAACAAGGCCATTAATACTTTCCCTATATAATTTGATGTGAGCAGTTTGTTTCCCTCAATCCTTCATTCCAGAACTCTCCTTTTCAGTGAATGACGTCTTGTCTATCTACCTTTTTTGTGCTTAAGAGGGGTGGGTGGAGTGTATAAGAAATGGGATTTTATCAGCTCTACCTTCAGAAAGTTTCAATCATTAACAAGAGCTGGGTTCTGGGTGTTCTCCCTTTTCAGTGATAATACAAGGCAATGCTTGAAGAAGTCTAAACATTTTGTTCAACATAGAGAAGCCCGTAGGCAAACAACTGCAAATTAGGAAACAAACATACGGGAAGGTTCGAATGCATTACCTCTCATCAAACGAAATTCTGATACCATGTTAAAATACCAATTTTCCTAAAAACTTAATCTTGTAATATTGGGATTGAGCCTTATGGGTCCACCATGGTTGGTGCTTAGCACTTCCGAGGGGAAGGCCAAAGGCCCAGAATCGTGGCCTCTCAATCACACCAATTGTTTATTTGTTTCAATAAAGGAGGCATCCGGGAATTGAACCTAGGACCAAATCCTTAAGGTCCACCTAAATGTCAATCTTGGTACCATTTGAGCTAGTGTTCTGGGCCGCTGGCCTTCTCCTCGAAAGTGCTAAGCGCCAACCATGGTGGGCCCATAAGGCTCAATCCTGACATGTAAGATTTGAATTCACAATGTCTATTACACCCCCATAAGAAAATTTTTACTGATATCATTACCTTCCTCTCCTTCAGCCACCCTGCAAACCTGTTAATGGAGCCATCTCCTCCTCCTGCTCCTCCTCCAATGCCACCCTCACAAACCAAACCAGCATCACAAAAAACAGATAGAGATTCAGAGAACATTGTCAAAGGAATAATACACAAAGGCAGTGGTGTAGCAAAGCTTAATGGGAATTCAGCCTGTTACAATGTCACATATTTATACAGGCAAATCCACCAAGCATGGAGATTTTATTAAGGAGCTCACCTTAATCTTTTCAAACTCTCCATCGTCTTCTTTCCTACTGCATGAGAACTGGTCTTAGCCCCATGTCTATGTGATTTGGAAGCATTAACAAGAAAAAGATAGAACTGATGCATTGGCCAATAACAACAGAAGGGGTTCAGAAACTCCAAGACTCTCAAGTTGTCTTTTGGCATGGGGATAAGCCTAAATGCTTTGTGTTATAGCCATGAGCGTAAACTCCAAATTTGAATTTAGATGAAGTGAAGATTGTACGTAACTTAAACTAGAGGAATTTTTTATTGTCACATCGAGATTAAAGTGGTGTTTATTTTTTGTCTGAATAAAAAAAACTAAAATATTTAACTTTTTAGTTAAAAATAACCTATTGACATCATCCAACATAACTAAACTACTTATTAATGTTAATAGGTTATTTTTAGATAATAGGTTCAGTTTAATTATATTGGATGATGTCAACAAGTTACTTTTAACTGAATAGAAAAAGTTAAATATTTTGACATTTTCTATTCAACTAAAAAACAAACATCACCTAAGTGAAAGTATACTTTTGAGTATTGTACTCTCATACCAGGGCATTTCAATGAAAAGAGAGTGGGAAGAAGGTCATCCCTACGTCAATATGAAGTGGGTAAGTTAGGTTGTCTCATTTTTTTTTTTAATTAATTAATTAATTTTCTAATTTTTGAAAATAAATAAATTTTCTAGTCTATTAAAGTAAATAAATTAATTTTATTTTTATTTTTATAAATAAACTTGCCATTTTTATTTTATTTATATTCAAAAATAGAAAAAAATTATTATTTTTTTGACATAAATGGGACAAGCATGATAATAACCGACCTGTCCTCACACAAAACCCTGAATCGTCCATCTTGGCGGTAGACCCTTAGCATCACCTTAGAGATCCACCTGCCACGTGGCATACTCTACCAATGGGTTCCTATGATGAATGATAAGTTAATAACCCTAAAAAAGTTTATTTCAAAATTTTCCACCCTTGAAGAGCTAGATGCATGGGCTGGTTCCAGATTGGGCCAAAACAAGCCCAGCAGGTCAAAATTAATGGTCTGGGCCTAAAGTTCAAGGGTACACCGAAGAAGCCCAGGCCTGCCTCGCCCACCGTTAAATTCTCACCATTTGTTCACTGCAGAAGACACACTCGGCTTCTGCAGTCCTCCATGGCTCTTCGAACGCTAATCACCAGAAGATCGCTAGGGTTAGGGCTAGGGGTTTCGCAGTCAGTTCGTGGCCTGCAGACCGTCTCTCTTCCCGATCTCCCGTACGACTATGGAGCTCTGGAGCCCGCTATTAGCGGCGAGATTATGAAGCTCCACCACCAGAAGCACCACCAGACCTACATAACCAACTACAACAAAGCCCTAGAGCAGCTCCATGAAGCCATGGAAAAGGGCGATTCATCTACGGTTGTCAAGTTGCAGGGCGCCATCAAGTTCAACGGCGGAGGTTTAATTCTCTTGTTTCTCTCTAGTTTTAGTTCGATCTTCTGTTTTGATCGGTGTGGTGTTTTTATCAAATTTTGTGGTGGTGAATATTTGGGAATTTTTTTTATTGATTTTTGTGATTTTAATGTTGAATTTGCATCGTGTATTTTTCTTATTCAATTGTCTGAGCTATGAGCTGGGTAGTTCCTGATTTTTGTAATTTATGGACCCGATAAGAAAGGGCCAGGAAAATATAGCTGACCAATCCGGAAATTAGGAATTTCACTGTTGGAATTGAGAATCTAGAAGTAGATTAAGATGGAAAGGAATTTGATTTTCGAACTCTGCAAAACCCACTACCTTCACTTCATAGAAGCATCTCCCCGAGTTCCTCTCTTCATGCCTCTCCTATACATTTCCTCACTAATTTTGTTCCCCTTAATTAATATCATTTCAACTGCATTTTTGGCTTTTCCAGTACACTCCGCAAAATGGAGGCTTACAGTTCAACCTAAAGCAACAAAGGGGCTTAGTTTAGTGACTTTAAGTCATATTTTCCGATAGTTATAGTTGATTCCTGTCATATTACAAGCTTTTCCAAGTGGCATCATTAAAAGACACATAGCTTCAGAATGGGATCATTCTCACGGAATGTTCCTTTGGTGGAGCTCCAAAGATATGATATTTTTTTCTTGGATTAACTTGGGAAAAATGCACACTTTTCATCCTGTGAAAGAATGTAAATGGAAGAGATTCTCAGCAGAATCCATTGGCAGAGTAATACTTTGCTGCCTACTCTCCCCCTTTTCATGTTATTTTGATGGCTCCCACTAACCTCACAAATCTTTCTACTCTACCTAGGATGTAGTGTTTGAAAATAAACATTTCTCAACCAAAAAAATCATGAATTTACTATTCACTCTTTCCTTTTTTTTCTTCTTCTTTTTTTCCCCCCTTCTTTGTTATGAATATCAGTGGTTTTCTCTGTTATTATCCATGATTTTGCTTTATATAAAATGACTCGATTTTCATTCAACGGCGGAGGTCATGTCAACCACTCAATTTTCTGGAAGAATCTCACCCCTGTTCATGTAAGCTTGTTTTCTTAGCTCTTTGCTTGCTCTTTTCTATTTGTTTATCTCTTAGTCTCATTACTCTATTTGGTGCATACTAAAATTCCATTGCAGGAAGGAGGTGGTGAACCCCCAAAAGGTTCACTGGGTTGGGCTATTGACACACATTTTGGTTCCATGGAAGCATTGGTAGCAAAAATTAATTCAGAAGGTGCTGCTGTACAGGGCTCCGGATGGGTTGTAAGTGTTGCAGCTTATCTTTTCTTTCCTTCTTGTTGGAAATTAGGATGTCTCAGCAATCAATATGACTGCTTCCTTTTCACATTTTCTTATCTTGCAGTGGCTTGGTCTGGACAAACAACTGAAGAAGCTGGTGGTTGAAACTACTGCAAATCAGGTAAATTTTCTAAATTTTTTAATCCAATATTTGTTATTTGGGCAAGCTATACTTTATTTATAAGTTCCAATCAAAAATACTTTATTTATAAGTCAACACTATTCTGGTAATCTCAATTGAATTGCTAAACATGTACTGCTTTGCTCATAACTCATGGCCTTCTGGCGATGCTAGTGTCATTTTAGTGTTAAGTTTTCATATTAATTAAGGACTCGAGGTATGAGATTTCAACCTTCTAAAATTCAGACATATTCTCAGGTTGTAATAATGACGCAGGGTCAAATTCATTGTCTAGATGTTCAGTTTTCTCTTCTTCTTTTTTTGTGTGTGTGTGATATGATGGCTTATGTATTTCAGCCTTCCAAGGTTTAGATATCCCCACTCTGTTAACAGTGAAGTGAGGACGAACTCATTACTGAGGTTTTTCTTTATCTGATAGCTGATATGCATCTTCACAAATATGGCCTTTCTGGGACTAATGGGACCAACTATTTGATCCTTTCTGAGGAGTTTTGTGTGTTTCTAAATTTCAAAGACAGTGCAAAGGTTATTGATCATAAGAAAGGTGTCGGTCCTTGAAATACATGCACATATCTGAATGAGCTGTTTTTAATTGCTCTTTAAAGCATTATCACTGTTTGCAGGTGAATCTTGGAGAGACTAATCTTTTGCATTGGATAATTTCTTGAAATCACGGACTACTGCTACTGCAGAGTTCCTTAAATTTGCAGACTTGCCATATTTATTCATGTCATTTATTACCTTTATGCAAATCTTGTCTTTTGTAACTTGTATCTTTGGGTCTAGGAATGCAGAAATTACTTATTGTTTGATTGAATTATTATATTTAATATTATTTTGAACTATCTGTCACAGGATCCACTGGTAACTAAAGGACCAAACTTGGTTCCATTGCTTGGTATAGATGTTTGGGAGCATGCATACTACTTACAGGTAAACTTTAAACCCTTCAAATTGCATATATCAGCAATGTCAATTTAGTTGCTTTACTGCAATGGGTTTTTTATGATCAAAAGAAAAAGAGAAAAAAAGAACAAACAGTTTTTATCACACTGGTTAGCTCTATCTTTTTGCGACCCCCCGGACAAAATGTCCAATTATAGGCCTTCCTCTTTGTTTTTCTTCCCATTTTCTGTAAGTTCTACTGGCACATTTCTGTTAGAAAAAGAAAAATTTATCATTGGAGAGGGAAATGACTTTGGGCAGTATGATATAATACATGCTAAATAAAAATTATTAGTCAGTTGCTGTTAATAGCAAACAAACTGAATAACTAGGGAAGTAAGGTCAAAGATTTTCTCCAGTCTTCCCAACTAATCTGACTTCCCAGGTGGACATGCTGGAGAGGGAATTCAATTGAGTCCCAAACCCTCTTCTTCCTCTCATTAGCCTGCAAATTATGATGATCAGGAAACATATATTGCTTGAAATTGGCTGAATAGAAATGGAAGTTTCTGTGTCTGCTTTTCATGGCTACAAGTAGAACAAATATGCATAGCAAATTTTCAATTACATAAGATTCCTTACATACCTGATTTCCCTTGTATTTCTCAATCTGATTTCATGTGTTTCAATCTTTCCCATGTGACAGTACAAGAATGTGAGGCCGGATTACCTGAAGAACATATGGAAAGTGATAGACTGGAAATATGCCAGTGAAGTGTATGAGAAAGAGTGCCCTTGAACAACAGGCTTTGAGAGAGATGGCTACGTCTTATATGTTTGTAGGAGCGAGGCAATAAAAATGATGTGGGACTGACTGATGGGAGTATATGATCCCATGTTGTCTCTTGTTTTTCTTTTCTGCTTATCATAATACCATGTCTTATCTTTTCCTGTTCTTGAAAAATGGCCTTAATGGAGATCATGTCCCATGTCTTACCCAGAGGTTAGTGTTACAAAAGTTTAATCAAATACGAATATGACTAAATGCGGATTTAAAAATAAAATAATTATTTTTATTTATTGTTTAAAGTTGGTTTTACTTTTAAGTTATTTTATTAAATATATTTAATTTATTTAATAATTTAAATTAATTTATTAAGTTACTTTAAGTTATTAAATTGGATGGTCAGATATGATATAAGATAGAATAAGAAAGTGAAAATTATATCATATCTTATGTTTGATTGATAATGGAATAAGATAAGTTATTTTATCATTTATCATATTCTATATTTAATCATCACTTATCCTATCATATGTTTACATGAGTTGGTATAAGTGGTGGGATATATTATCCACCCAATTTTTTTTTATCCTTTCTACATAGAGGTGTCCAATGGGTCTGTTTATCGAGCCATAACAGGTCAACGTGTTGGGCCAACATAATCTACTTAAAAATTGTGTCGGGTCGGGCTAACCCATGCATGCTAAATAGGTGACTCAACACGGCCCATAAGCCCGCAAGCTAATCATGTCATGCTAGGTTGTGTCGATGGGCCATGGCCTAGGGCCACTCACTTTGTTGCAAATTTTACTTTATTTTTTAAAATAAATTTGTCATGTTTTTTTCATTATTAAATAAAATTATTTTTGTTACTTTAAACACTTCTAATAATTATACTTTTTATTTTTTATATTTATATTTTTTGAGTTTGTAATTGTAAAATTTATAGAAATGTTAGTTTTTTGTTTTTTAAAATAGTAAAAAAAATCACATTTGAATTTGTTTATTTATTTTTTTATCAAAATAACAATAAATTTAAAATAATGAAATATAAAAAAAAATCTGACATGAAAAAGAGTAAAAATAACTATTTATTTACTTTTTTTTAAGGAGTATTATATATATTTGACATGTAATAAAAAGAAAAAAGTAAAAAGTAAAAAGTGAAATTTAAAAGGCCTAGACGGGCCGACGAGCTGTTCTCTTTGGCCCAACATGGCTTGCTCCTTTAGGTCGTGTCGGCTAGGTCTGCTACAATACCGGGTCATGCTGGCCCGACCCGACCCTGTCTTTTGGCGTGTCGGGCCATAAGCCAAAATGGGCGGGCCAGCCCATTGGATACCTCTATTTCTACATGATTATGTTAATCTCATGCTAAAAATATGGGATATGTATATCTCATATATCATAAATTTCTTTTTTTTATTAATTATTTATTTATTTTTTATATATTCATTTTGAAAAATGTTTTTTTTTACCATAAATTAAATTTATGGTTAAAAAAGAAAAACTAAAAAATATTTATAAAATAATATTAATATATGACATATAAATTATTTTTATATATTAAATAACATAATATAAAAAAAACAGTTAGTTGTAAAATTTAAATATTTAATCATGAATATTATTAAGCATAAGAGAAATTTTATTTTTTAAAATATAAAATATTATAATGTGATATAATTTTTATTTTAAATATTAAAAATAATAGGCATTTTATATTTTTTTATTAATTTCACAAATTAAATATAAACATAATATGATATAACATATAGTTATACTATCTTAAAATATATATATACAAAAATATTATAACCCATTGAAAATCATAACCTAAGATATATATTTCATATTTACTAGGATATGTAATATCGGATATAATATCCTAAGATATATATATTTTATTCTATCTTATCTTGTCTACGTTTAAGCCGTTAAGATTTGTTATATCGGTAAAATTATAGTAAAATTTAGTAAGTATTTGCTCAAATAAATTTAATTAATTCTTTATCATATCAAATTTATTAAATTACATTAACGAAATCCTTTAAAACGGTAGTTAATCAATTAGAAATAAATTTCAAAAAAGAAAATAATAATAGGCTTAGGTTGTGCCACGTGCCATAGGTCAGCGTCCACGCTGGACATTCCTTCGGTGATGAGCACACGTCACCACGGGACATCACGTGTTGGGTCTGTTTTCCACGTCTTGGACTTATCTTCACTCCTCTACGACAGGTAGGAAATCCACTTTTACAATTGGGCTGATAAATAGACAAAATAGTCCATATTTTTTTTGCCACCTGGCAAATTAGAGAGGATGTCGAATCCTTATTGGATTAGAACACGGAGATTAGAGGGAACCACTATAGCTGATCCCTGTTATAGTACGAGGAAACTTGTGGTAATGCAACTGTTTCTTCTCTTTAAATGCAACTGGAAACAAAGGAGGAAACAACGGAAAGATCTGAAACGTTTTCTGAAAGCAAAAGCAAAATTTTTTTGCTTTCGAATACTAGGGTTTTGACGATCACCGATTTGCCATCTCCTTCCATGGCGGCTCTGGGGGCTCGCCTTGTAGGCAATCATCGCCTGCTCTCGGAGGAGGATCGGTTTTTGAACCACCGTGTAGTGCATATCAGTCGGAGTGCTCGACCGGCCGCGATTTCCTGCTGCACTGACTCCGGTGCCGGAAAAATGTCCATTAAGGCGTTAGCGAAATTGGAATCGATATCGAAAGCGACACATCCGGCGTGTATCGAGGGAGAGGAGAGGAGAGCTCTAGCGATGAAGACCATGGAACACTGGATGCGGGAGTCGGTGGTTGAGATCGTACAGAATTTGAGGGGATCGTCGCCGTTGCTGGCGGAGGTTTATACGGAGGGGAACGGCGGTGAGTTTAGGTTGAAGATAGGGAAGGCGGGGGCGGAGGATTGGCCCGAGATTAAAGAAAAATGGAAGAAGGGTGAGACGTCATCGCCTGATGGTATCATAGTGGTGGAAGAGCTCAAGGACGAGGGAGAAGAAGATACAAAAGTGAAAAAGGAGGAGAGATTCTGGGGGTTGATGGTTCAGGGGAAGGGGTTTGATTGTGCACCTTGCTGTTACGTTCTCAAGACTAACAGACCGAATACCAATTTGCATATTTCCTGCACATACTTTGTTTTGATCAAAGTTGAAAACTTCAACGAATCGGCCAAATCACAGATAGATAGATCTTTCTTGGTTGAGTGAAATTCTTTGATGAAGACGAAGAAGAAGATGGAGGGGGTGAAAGATGGCCTTGTCTTTGTGGTTCATCATGTACAGTGGACTACTTATTTTGACCTTAGTAGCTTGGTTAGCCTTAATTACTTCATTCATTTGTGTACTCTTGAAGAGTGGGTTTTGCTTGTGCATTAAGTTGGGTAGATGCCAAACAGTGGTAAGGATGGGAGATGTTTGAACTTAGCAGTGGTCACATGTATAATGTTTTTATCTGCAAATCTCTCCTTGTTTAGCCCATCATCCTCCCACACAGTTCTTTCCTTCATACATTGAAATTAGATAAATGCCTTCTTTTGGATTAAATAAATGATATAAGGTTAAGAGAACCAGAACATTGAAGTTAGGTTCTTATAGCATGAGATTATTCACAAGCCTAAGGAAGCTTCCTCTATCCCCTACTTAAACCCTTGAATTCAAAAATCATATGCATTTATTTAATAATATTTATGAACCAAATCTTCAAAGGTGAATCTATCGTCTTTATATCTTGATTTCATTCATCTGTACTCTTATTAACAACCTAAATCTCATCATACATATTGAATTGTTCAAATCTTTTATCTAATAAATATTACTACGGTATTTTAGCATTTTCCGTAAATGCAAACTTTTTTCTTTATTAATTTATGTTCATGATTCATTATGCTTGGTGTAAAAGCAACCAAGGATTAGGGTTAATGTTTAATTTTAGGGCACAATTCCAATTGTTTTGTGTAGAGAGTTTCTTCTCACATTAACAACAATGAAGAAGGAAAAAAGTGACGTAGGAGAAGTTGTGCCCACAATTATTGGTGGGTTAAAACCCTAAAAATTGTGTTTAATTTTTACATGACTTTGAGGGTTTAAGAGAGTCTTTTAATCATCTCAACATACAAAAAAGACAAATAGAAAAAGGTGTGGGAAACAAATTTAAAAAATAAAATAAAATTGGAGCGATTACACTCATTTGGGTTTCTAGAAAAATTAAATACCCCTTGAGTATTGTGAAGAAGCCATCTCACAACAAGAACAAAATAAATGCATTTAAATGATTCCATTTCAATATCAGACAAATAATGCTCATTTTATTAAAATATATTGCAAGCCGGCTATCCTTCTATTCCAACTTTCCTTTTGGATTTGTTATATAATTATATCTCATTTTGTTTCCATCTTTCCAATTATTCTAGATATAATTTTAAAATATTATATCTTCTCGTGTTTAAATCGTATACCTCTTTCACTTTTAGTGATTTATCATTCAATGAATGACTAAAAAAATGATCCATTATTGATATCGATCAAATTAGAATGTTTGTTATTTTATACATAAGTGTTCAAAATCATGCTTATTTTTTAAATTTCTACCCATTTAAGGATTCCTCTTATATTTCGATAAAATTATTTATATAAATAAAATCATCATGGATAAGAAACTATACTAGTAATAAAATCATGCTTGTTTTAAAATTTTTCATCCATCTAAGGGATTCCTTTTATATTTTTGTAAAATTATTTTTGTAAATAACATCATCATGGATAAAAACTATTAACAAAATCATGCTTGTTTTTAAAATTTTCACCCATCTAAGGGATTCCTTTTATATTATGGTAAAATTATTTCCCTAAATAATATTATCATGGATAAGAAACTATACTAATAACAAAATCATGCTTATTTTTTAAATCTCTATCCATCTAAGGAATTCCTCTTACATTTGGGTAAAATTATTTTCTAAATAACAACATCACGGATAAGAAATTATAATAGTGACAAAATCATGCTTGTTTTTTTTTTTTTAAATTTCCACCTATTTAAAGGATTCCTCTTATATTCGGATAAAATTATTTTTGCGTAAATGACATCTTGATGGATAAGAAACTATAACAATGACCTACCTAATTTATTGTGGAAATTGTTGGGTCAATAATTGGAGTATGAAAATTAGAAATATTCCAACTTTCCTTAGAGCCTTCATAATTGATGTGACAAGAAGTTCTCAAATATGTCAACATGATCATTTGATATTTATTTTTTATTTTTCCTTAATCTAATCAAATTTCTTTTTTTTTTTTTTTGACACAACAAGAATTTGTATATACTTCTTGCGCATAGTGTTTTTTTTTTTTTTTGGGATAAAGAAAAGTACAAATTGAAGAATGAATTCAAAGGATCTTGTTGATTTTTAAAAATAATTTGTGAAAATTTATCAAATATATTGTAATGCAAATACCTTTTAATGCCGTTGGAAAAATAGGTATGTGTGCCAAATGCACTAGCCCCTGGTTAAGATTTGAAAAAAGGGGGGATCTTGTCGCATCCAAACAGGCCCCAAAACCCTTACCCTCCTCCCCTGTCACATTTGAATTTGAAAACCACGTTGTTGTGCCAAAATTCCGAGTTACCATATAAACAGCGCGCTCCTCTGCAATTCAAATCAAACAAAGACAATAATAAAAAAGCAAACGGCAGATCTGCAACCTACCCATTAAAACCCTAATCCCCACAAACCTTAGCAACATCATCATCGGACCCATTTCTCATATATAGGAAAACCCACCAAAGATTTTCACCAAATTTTCAATCCCTTTTCCGTTTTTCTTCCGACCCATGAGCCAGATTTTCTGAGGTTTTGCGTTTCAAATGAGTTCGGAGAACATGGAGGGTTCCTCATCTGTGAACCCCAGATCTGATTCAAAGGTGGGTTCGCCTGTTCACTGGGTGTTTTTGTCTGTATTGTTCATTTTTTTTTGAAGAACTTTCTTGGGTTTTGGGTTTTAGGTGATGAGGGAGAAGCGGAGTGGTGAGGAGTTGGGAGAAAGATCGGAAATGGCTCGTAAGCGGGTGAAAATGCGCGATCTTGACTCGGTACTGCGTTCTGAAGGTAAATATTTTGATAATTTTAATTCCTTTTGTTTGTGTTGGGTGATAAAATTTAGCAATCTTGAATAATTTGGTTCGATTTTAGTATTCTTGATTCCATGATTAGTCTGGTTTAAGAAATTATATCCATATGTTGAGGTGGAGATGAGGATGTCTGTTGATTATATTAGTATTGAAGAATCGAGCTTATCAAGTGCTAGTGTCTCAACAACTGAGAAAGAATCTACCCCTTGAGAAGGTTACAATTTAATGTTGCCACAAATTTTTGAAGATATTCATAATTATGCACTTTCGCCCTCCCTTTTTGGGTTTCTCTTGAGATTGTGATATGATGTTGCAGACTCCCATTTGTTCTCAAATTCGCCTTTATATTATTCAGAAAATTTGAAAGTTAAGCTTTGAGAAATAAAGAGGGTAGTGATCTGTTTCAATGTTCTGAGTTACTGATAAGCCTATGAACATGTAGTGTAAAGTCCAATATAATTAATTAGTTAGTATTATGTCTGCTTGAAAATGATGGTGTACCTAAATGCATCAAGGTTACGACAATGTGAATTGTTGGTTTTCTTGATCCTGGGAAAATTTTTTTTTATAGTTCATCCTACCCTTTATTTTTATTATCTGCCGGGTTTCTTTGGGTGCCTGTAATACGATTTTCAAGACAAATTTCTTCTTATGTTTCTGTGACAGATATTGATACCAACTATACAAAATCTTCAAAAACCAAAGGAGCTAATGGGCAAGAGATGTCTCAAGTCACAGAGGTGCCTGTGACCATGGCATCGGATGCAGCTCATGAAGCAACAAAAATAAGGGACATGTTGCCACCACAGAGACAATTGGATCTCAATGCAAAAGTTTGCTCTGCCAGAAAGTTGGCATGTGTTGAGGGTAACAACAAACTTCCTCCTCTCACAAAACATGATATGGAACATGACCCTAATTTTGTAACCTCAAGAGGCATTGGATTGGATCTTAATTCAGAAGATGTTTGTAGCTCAGTCAACCAGGATCCGTTTTATTCTTATAAAAAACGTGATCGTGTGAAGTCACCAGATGGTGTTTCTGAGTGTGCAAGTTCCACTGGCCCATTGGAGGAGAAAGATCCAATGAAAGTCTGGAAAGAGATGAAGCAAAATGGGTTTCTCTCATCTACTCATGGAGGCATACCAGTGCCAAAGCAACGAGCAAGGAAAAATAAGCAAGATGTGATCAAGAAGAAAATTGAGCTTGCAAAAAGAGAACAGGTTGATAGGTTCACAAGGATTGCTGCTCCAAGTGGACTGCTCAATGAACTGAACCCTGGTATTATAAACCATGTGAGAAACAGTAAACAGGTTCATTCCATAATTGAGGCCCTAGTGAGGTCTGAACAACTTGAAAATGGCCATGCTGGAAGCAAACAGGCTAGTCATTCGAAAAGTGGAACTAAAGAAATTAGTGACGAGAAGAAGGATCCAGAGAATGTGAATGTTTTGGGAAAAACTCCTCTCTATCCTTCTCATGAAGATGGGCCTACAAAGATCATACCATTGAACCCTTCAAACAATATGCCAGCAAATCTGCAGATAAGAGGCAATCCTATGTTAGTCAATAAATCAATGTCCTTGAGTTCAGAGGACAAAGGTGGAGATGGTGACTCAAGGATGATAGAAAGAAGGCTTGTTGCTAGAACTTCTTGTGCCTCATCCTCCACCCCTACTAATGAAGATGAAATACTTGCACTGAAATTGTCATCGTCACAAACCAAGGCATCAGAGAATATTAGTTCTTTATCTAATGATGAGCCGATGAATCTAAACAGCGTTACTTCTCTTTCTGTAAAGGGTCGGTTTTCATTTCTTCAACCTCTTTTCTTCTTTGCTTATTTTGAGATGTGTCATATTCTCTATATTCGATTTTTGTGAAGTCTTTACTATACAGTAAGAAATGCTTGGGAAAGAAAAATTCCTAAAAGAATTGTTGTTAAAGAAATTGTTAATTTTAGAATTGGATCAAGTTGAAGAATAATTATGAAACTACAAGATGGTATATCTAGAACTATTTGGACGCCACCATTTTGCAGTAGGGAAAGATAATTTCTGATGTAACTACAAGAAAAAGGGAGTAACACTCGAAGCTGATATGGATTTTCCTTTGTTTCTCAGCTGCTACTGTTGCCTCTCAATGGTTGGAACTTCTTCATCAGGACATTAAAGGACGTCTTGCAGGTAATGATTCTCTTATTTGACAGATTACCAGAAGTTGTTAATGATAGGTTATATCTATTTGTACTTTTAGTCATGTATTCTGTTCCATAATTGCAGCATTGCGGCGTAGCAAGAAGAGAGTCCGGGCTGTAATTCATACAGAGTTGCCTTTTCTAATATCAAAAGAATTCCCCTCTAATCAAGAGAACAATTCCAGTGTCACAAAAGATTCTGCTGCCGAATGTTCCAATATTGCAGTAGCTGAGATGCATCAAGCAAGATGGAGTGCATTGTTTGATCAGATGGATAAGTCACTTTTTGAAGAAGAGAAACAACTAGTGAGTAACTGAGTACCATACAAGAAAATGATTTTTTTTTTTTTTTTTCATTTTGTGGTTTGAATGGAGAACATATGATATAATTTCAATCATGGAACATCCTGCCTTTACCTTAGTCGTGTCAGGCTGCTCCACATGCACTGTCAGGAGATTCAGGGCATATAATCCCAACACAAAGAGCTTAGATCATAACCAACTCTGACCTTAAATCAGAATGGACTGAACTGTGGTTTTAAATTTCAGGAAAGTTGGTTGAACCAAGTAAAAGAAATGCAAATGCACTGTGAAAGGGGCCTGCAACATTTCCAATGGAATCCTCCACATTGGCAACATCCGGGAACAATCGTAAATGACCCCAGGTAAAGCTTTGAAACTAATTTTTCAAAGTTAAACAATACTGTATTTGTAGTTGCTGTTCCTATTATGGACCTATTTTCTTTGTGACTGGATATTATGCCTGGCATATATAGACCACTTGTTTCAGGTTCAGAAGCAATCTATCTATAAACTTGGAAAACTGAAAACGTTTTTCTGCTACTGTATCCTGAATCATTTAAAAATCACTCTTATTGTAACCACAATCAATGAGTCAAGTCTATACCCAGATTCAACTTTTTCTCTCAATCCCAGTCATGGTGCAGCTGCTTTAGCTGCAAGTTGGGGATGGCTGATCACCCTCACTATCGCACATGATAAATATTAGCCCCATGATCCCTGACCTTGTACAAACTGCACATCAATTAATCTTCTAGTGTACAAAATCTTTTGCATCCTGTTCTCCAGTTTTTGGTGCTTTTCCATGTATCATTCAACATTCTAAACTTGGAGTTTGCATCCTGAAAAAGATACTCCAAATGGAGTGGAAAATTTTGCTGTGAGATCAAATTGTAAAGACGTGTATCACATCATTTTCTGATTCTGTTTAGAATTCTATTGCTTGCCACTGAGCTGAATAGTTCCAAGGTTTCTTACAGTTTCATGGTTTCTTGTCACACAGACCACAGATGGTGGACGACTCAGAGAGGGAATTAGCTATTAGGGCAGCTGCAGCTTCCATTTACTCAACCTGCAACTTTCTACTGTCAATGGAAAATGTATCTTGCTTCTGATCTTGTTAACTCATGTTAACTGCATTGCTCCATCAGCCGATTTCTAATTATATTGATTTTTCTTTACTAATTCTAGCCTCATTAACTGTGATTAGGTCTGTTAATTAGAAATGCTTTTGGAGCTGCCGAGTCTGTTATCTTGTAACACTAGAAGTTGAGGTCTTTTATCTTTCCCCATTTTATGCCTGCCTTTCACAGATTATTGGGGCAGAAGGCATTCTTGCAATTTTAACTGTTACACAGAATGTGAGAATTATAACTCTTATTAAGCCTTGTGTTCTTTAATATACTTCTTGGCTGAATATCCAGTTAGATTGCACAAACCGACTGACTAATAAAAGTTATGTTTATTTCTGCTTTAACCCTAATACCCCATCTGGTTAGAGTTCCCATACAACCTCATAATTAAAATAAGGTTAATATTTACCCTTCAAGAAAACCTAGTTGGTTAGGGTGAATGTTAGGATGTATGGTAGAGACGCATGATCCTGGTTCTACCACTGGTTGAATGCTTTGGATTACCTGGTACCAGTCAGGGTGGGCACAGTCAACACCTCCGGGGGCTAGGCCATGGAAGGATTATTGGTTAATAAAATAAAATAAAAAGCTTTGATATCATATCAAGTTACTAATTGGTCCAAGGACTTGAAACTATTAGGTGGTGATAGCTTCAACCCTATTAAAAGAAAGTGACTTGAGACTAAACATACATAAAATATCAGTCAGGCAGATGGATGACCTAAAGAAGCATCAGTTAGATACAGAGGCTACTATCTTTGGACATTACAAGCAAAAATGATTACATAAAATTCAGGTTTCTACATAGTAAACTAGGATACAAAGGCTGCTGCTCCAGTATCTAAAGCAAAAATGTTCACATCTCACATCTCATTCTGGGGTTCTTTTCTTGCATCATCAGCTGACAGGGCTTTCTCTCTATAATTTACAAGGCCAGAATATTGTGGTGTTTGCTTGGAAGGAATTCGATAGGGTATATAAGGAAAGCTCATGAGCAATAAAGTTAGATCAAAGATATGGTATGTGGCATGTGGGATAGAAATCATTGCAGCATGACTTCACCCATTTTGTGGACTGCAGGTCTAGAGCCAGTTTGGTGTCATTTTGCTCAACATTGGCTTTGAGGATGGATTATCTGGAACCTTGGCGAGTGAACGATACTGCAGTTTAACACTCTCTGCATTATCCAATGTCTTCACCACATACCTGTAGATGAATTATTGTATGAATAAATGTATGGCAACTTAAATCGGTACTTTTCACAGTGAGAAAATTGTGGTAATATCATATCAAGGCATGCAATATTTTATACATTTGCATACAAACAAAAACTCAAAATAAAGATAAAACACAGACAGCTTGATCCAGCTCTTTTTCTATTATCTTCCTCCCACCTCTGTTTCTTATTAAATAAAAATCAGATCAAGACTGAAATGATTTTAAACAATGTTTCTTTGATCGTTGTCTTGCCACTGTTCCTCATCAAAATCTACTGGATGTGGAATAACTCTAAATACATTTACCAATATTTCTTTGATGGGTGCATTGAAGGGAGTAAATCCCATGTTGACATAAGCTAATTAATTCATCCAATTTGATATACTGATGAATGCATCAGCTCTAAGGAGCACTATAAGGAGATTTGGCTGACCAATGTTTCAGTATTCTATGTACGCATTAAAAACATTCTAATCTGCAAAACTTGATCCATTTTGTACAACCCAACAATCTATTTCATAAAGTCACATGGTTAAATTATGCAGGCCATAGATTTTTAGAAAAAATGCCACAGAACTAAAGCATTTATGTTATTTTTCAGGCAAACAAAACATTGATATATCTATGTAAACACATGATTTCACCTGAGCGAGTTCAATGCTAGTGTAAGCAAACAGAAAATTTAATAAGGTCAAGGAGAAACAAAGGTTTGGGGGAACAAACATGAAATAAGTAAAAATACAGAATCATTATTTGACCATCACATCAAAATCTACTTTGAGCAGTTGATCAAGACCTTTAAATTCATTAGAAATAGAAGGAAGAAAAAGGTAAAATATGACTAACCATCCATTCAAGCATTGTGTTGTTACAACAGCCTCACGTCCAACAAAGCGCTGTGGTGTCCTCTTGTTCCCCTGATCCATTTTCTCTCTAATTGTTAATTGCAACTTGAAAGCAAACAAGCATGATGAACAAAACTTGGGGACTTTTATTCTTTAAAAAATGATAAAAAAAATAACCTTTATTATAACTCGATCAGTAACAGCAAATGGAAACTGAACGCCCCTACCCCTTGGAGTATCCATTAGAGTTGAATCACCATAGCTACACTTGTCCTACATGAGAGGAAAGAGAATTTTTGAAAGTGTGAAAGACAATGCAAGAACAAATGCATAAGCCATAAGGACACAAAAACGTCACCAAAGAATTATTGGAAATTTAGTCATTGGGTTACAAAGCTGTCCAATAAAGGGAGAGAACCACTAATGACAAATTACAATATCTAACAAAGGAGAAGTTGGCAATTCGTTTTACCCGTCTCCACTTTCTATCCAACAAGAAATAAAAGTGTAGCCCAACCAATATGATGCACAATATAAAAATGCCCACCCTGTTTTGTTGGTTCTCTAATGGGTGACAATTCTCCTATGCCCCTTCTAATTTATTTAAAAAGTCAGAATGCCCCAAAGTTTTAGAAATGGAAAAAGACAAACCTGGTCAGACCTCTCTCTTCTTCTTTTCGATGTGCGGTAAACCTGTAGCTCTTCTTCCCGGCGAAATGCCTGTACAGCAGCTCGGAGAGCTGTACAAGCGAAGCACCCCAGAAAAAATTAAGGGAAGAAGAAGAGTAATTACTGGAGTTGACCTCAAAACAAGGATGTCAGGTGTTTGACATCTTAAAGTTAAAACAAAATGAGCATGCTCATTAAATTAGTCGAGTAAAAACAATAAACTAAAAGGAAAAAACAAGAGTACTCAAAACTGCAATAAGTTGATACCAATTTTCGTCAATGACCAGGGAATTCTTTTTACTTACAGAGATTTGGTTGCACTGAGTCTTCTGAAAATGGTTGCGAACAAGTAGAACAAGCTTTCTGAAAATGATTGCATCAAATGAAAATCAAGCACGGTTTTGACAGCCATGATCAGAACAAATGTCTAAGATACACTAACGAACCAACTTCAAATCTTGAATGCTATACACTACATTTTTCTCAAGAAATAAAATATTCCAAGCACATAAGGGGAAGAAATCATAAGCAAGTAAACAAGAAGTTCTTACTGGACATTACTTACAGAAATTTTCATGCATGTTGCACATTGTTTCTGTGATGAATCTAAGTATACACATTCAGCACAAATAAATAATAAAGATTTGCCAATTGCATTCAATACAGGGCCACACTTCATCTTCCTAAGGCTACTCCTCTGTACATGCAATGTAAATAGAACAGTCCTATTAACATGAAAATTTAAGCATTCTTTTAGTCCCAAACATAATGACATAGATAGACACACCTAGACTACAAGGGTTAGTGTGATTAGAATTACCACATATGTTCACAGGAAAAGCCGATTGAAGGTCATGCCATGTTAGATAATCAACTGTTCCAATCACACCCGAGGTAGCAATAAACTTAAAAGGAAGTAGAAATGCTGACACATACACTTGCATATCGACTTGAACTTAAAAATAAAGTTGCAAACAAATAATTATAATTATAAAATAAATCAAAAAACTATGTGTGTATGAATGTGTTCATGAAAATTAATATAAAACTTCAAAAGCTACCAATTTGCAATGACTGACACATTCTCTCGCTCATCGGTTTCTAGATCAGAACAAGATGGTACACCACAAACTTTACACTGGAAATATTCTATCCTTCCAAGGAATGATAATTGACAGGATCAATTTGATCAATGGAAGTGTTTGCTGCAAACTTACCATTTTAATGACATGTTGCATTCCACCACCTCCAAAGGAATGTCCACAAGGTAATATCATTGCATCATCCATAAGTGCACCTCTGCATAACCAGATGGTAACATAAATGAACATGAAAATGTTATTTGAAGTATTGAGTAAATAAACTGTAAAGCAGGCCATGATTATATTAGAAATTCTTTGTAAATTAAAAGGCCCAACAAAAAAAAAAAAGACTTTCAAGAGTAAATAGAAGCAATGTATTGAAAGCAAGATATGCATAATCCTGTTCATTAGCATACCATGGAGGGTTTTATAAACTCCCATCATATTTGAATCCAACCCCTGCCTAACCTACTCTGCATAGGGGCTCACATACATGAACCATTTATGCTGGAAATAATACCTATTGTTGCACATCATATCCCTCCCACCAATGGTTGCAAACCTATTTGTTCAACATTAATAGATATGGAGGACCGATAATTAACTTCTCAAACCCATTTTTATTCCCACAAACACCACTTCATCATATTTCACAGAATGAATTACCATGCAGAGTATAAGACAGGCTATTGCTATAACGCCAAAATTGAAGAAAACCAACAGATGTTAGACAGACTTACGTTAGAGGGTCTGAAAGAATCGCCTTTAAAGACTCCCCCGACTCGGTTGATAATGAAACATCCTTTCTTCCACTAAACCCACAACCATTTTCCACAGCCAATTCCTTCTGCCCAGGGGCAGACCCCTCCGGGCCCTGCAAAAACTGTGAATAGTACATATCGCCATCGGGTTCTGCAATTGTAACTGCATTCTGGTAATGACTAATTCGTCCTTGCCGATGATTCTCACTAGGACTTGCTCTAGCACTATTTGTAGATTGAACAATGGCGCCATCCTTCATCAACACATCCCTATTTGACCCTACAGCCACATTTCCACCAAATCATTATCTCAAACTCAACAAGAGAACCAACATGAAAACAAACTTAGAACTAAGTAGAAATCTCTTATCAACTGTACTTAATAGAACAAGATTTCAAGATTTTAGGTTTTTCAGTTTTCTGAGTAACCAAACGGAGAGTTAAATTCTTACCAAATGAAGAATGGTCCTTGGCTTTCCCATTGCCAATCTTATCAGCACTGCTATGTAAGCTACCACTACTATGATTGTTACTCTTATTGGCGTCATCCACCGCAACAAGCCCTTCCACTTCACCATCACCTTCATCAACCTCGTCATCGTCGTCTTCCTCCTCCTCATCATCATCCTCCTCGCCTTCCGATCCTTCGCCGCTTGGGGTCGGCGTGTTCCCGTTCCCATTCCAGTTCCGGCCGTCCGGCCGCTCCGGAGGGGCGTCTCCGTATATGCTCCGCCGGAATAACCCGCCCTGCGGGTGGAAATACCGATCCCGTTCCACGCAAAACATCTTTTCATCTATGAAACTGCTCAGCTCTCGCGTCTTGGGTCCCGGATCGCCGACTCGCCGCTGCGGCGCGCCACAATTGAACCGGAGCGCCTCATCCTGGAATACGAGCTGTGAATTCAACCCATTTTCGAGCCTCTGTGGTGGCACAAAACCCACTTCTTCCGACGCCATATGAGCCTCAACTCAGCCCCCAAATCTAGCCAAAAATTGAAGGGTTTTACATAGGATTTTAGGGGAGAGGGGTGAATTAGGGCTAACAACAGTGCAGGAATAGCCTACAAATCTCCATTTTCACGTCATTTGGGTGCGATCAGATGTGGGTTCGGTTGGGGAGTGGGGATTTTGAGCGTCAGAGGGGACGCAGCAGAGGGATACGTCGTCGTTTTTTCCCTCGGCCAGCAGAATTGAAACGGCGTCGTTTTCTGGAGCTCACGCTACGCTTGTTGAATCGAAGAATTTAAGGAAGGGGGTGGTGGGCTGTGCTCCGTTGCGGTAGGGTCCACCGAACTGAAGCCTGTCTCCGAATGAGAATTTGATCAGTGTCTCTCCCGACTTTTTATTCCCAGTTTTGACCTTCATTTTGTCTTCAAATTACATAATGCTCCTCGGTATATTAGAAAAATACCCAAAGAGGACTAACACTAGGAAAAAAAATTCATCTATTTTTGTTTAAAAATTTAGCTTTCAAATATGTAAAATACAATAAGATTAATAATAAAATTATTTTAAAAAATAACTACTTTCATATAACCATCATGCATAAATCCATTTGATTTCAAATAACCACAAATTTTGATATGATTTTGGGAATTTTGGAAATGGATTCAATTAATTTTACTTTCAATCATTTTATTTCATATCGATAAAAATTAAATCAAATTAAATCAATTTGTCCTTCCTATAATTTGTATTATTCAATGGTTGATGTGATTTTTTTTTTATTCATTAATGTCACATGTTATTAGGCTTAAATTTTTTGATGTATTTTAAATTTCAAATCCAAATTGATTTTAAATCATTTTAAAAACTCATCTTAAATAAAATTGATTTGGTTTGATGCAATCTTTATATCATTAAAAGTTTGATGTTTGTTTGTAATTAGTTATTATTTGTATGAGTATTTGTATAATTATTCATAATTTTAGAAGTTTTTTATAATTACTCATAAATATAAGGGCATTTATGTAGTTGTTTATAATTTGAAGGGTAAATGTGAGAAAAGAAAAAGAAAGAGAAAAAATAGAAAGAAAAGAAAAAATAAATTTAACATTAATAAATTTATATTATATCTTATTTTAAATTTATTTAATTATTTTATATACAAGTTTTCTAATTACATTTATTTATTTTTTCATATTTTTTATATTATAATCAAATATATATTTATTTTTTTTAGTACTTTTCGAGAATCAAATACAAAACACAATCGAAATTGATTGTATCAATTTATTCGATTTTTTTAAACTTTAAAAAAGAACATGCTTATTTTGTGGTGCTTAAACATCTCACTCAACTAACACACATTTTCCATCTTTTTTTTT
The DNA here is from genome assembly GCF_004353265.1 of Vitis riparia. Taxonomy (NCBI): domain Eukaryota; kingdom Viridiplantae; phylum Streptophyta; class Magnoliopsida; order Vitales; family Vitaceae; genus Vitis; species Vitis riparia. Next base: position 27,770,246 of record NC_048443.1, on the reverse strand, counting down.
TTTTTAATTAACATATTATTATCTTATTGAATGTGTATTAAGAAGCATTCTTCTTAATTTCCCACAAATATATATATTTTTCAAAATAAATAAATAAAAATGAGGATAATACTCTACCCATGGGCTGGGGGAGAGAGTTAAAACTTAAAACCCTAGTTTTGAAGGATTTTGGGAAGTGAGGGAACGGCCAATGGCCATTTCCAAGGAATGGAATTTTCATTTTAATATAAGACATAGTGTCTCAATTTCTATGGCAATTCAATGGTCAATCGCATGTCACATTTTCTTGTAGTTGGCAGGCAGTGGAAGAACCAATGCTTAAACCCCATTTTGGCCCATCTTCACACCATTTCGGACGTCACGAAGAAGCAGCCCACGAAGAAAAGACCTCTTCATTGACTTGATAATCTCGCCCAATCATCATAAATCCTTTAGATCTCTGTTTCTCTGCAACCCCTTTTCTTCATTCTTCATACCAATTTGTTTTTGCCGGTTTGTTGGTTTTCAATCCGTTTGTGCTCTACAGCGGGTTTATATTATGGGAAATCTGATCTGGGTCGACCCAGTTTGGCGGGTTTGTTCTGAGATTTTGTCGAAGATTTGAGGGTTTCTTGTTCTAGATCGTGGGGGGTTTGGAGATAAGCGATAATGAATTGGAGGGGAGTTTTGATGGTTGTCGTTTTGGTGGCGTTTGTTGCTGGTGGATCTGACGCGTCTCTGCTTTCCAATCTTCAGAAGCTGGCGAGGGCCGCGAAGAATGAGGAGACAGTTCAGGTGTTCTTTGGATCTCATTTGTTGTCCCTTTTGAATAAATTGTTTGGGTTGGAGTTCTGAATTATGGCTTGTTGTTTGTTTTTGAAGGTTTCGCCTTCTCCTAGTCCAATTCCAAGTATCAATGGTACGGGTGAACCTGCTAAAGGGAGCTCCAGTACTGCCGGTGCCCCGGCACCGAGCAATCCGCCAAAGACGGACCAGGGTGGTAGTAACAACCATGAGACGTGTAAAGGGTCGGAAATGAACTGCCATAATCAGAATATTACTGCCTGCGTTTTCCATCCTGCAAATGGTAAATGAATTTACCTCCTTTATCATTGTTTTTAGTATTTGTGATCTTAGCTAGGCATTCAATTATGCAGTTTGATAATCTCTTTAGGCAATTTGTGTTGGTTTTGATGAGTCTATGGTGATTGTTGTTACCGCTAGGGTAGTTCTGAATAAGACTATGGCAAAATCCAAATTCCAAATTCCAAATCTCATGCACAAGAAGTATTTTCTTCTTGGATGAATGTCCTATTTGTGGTTTCTCTTGTAGCTTAATGTGTTTCCTAAAACAACCTTTGAGAAAAGTATATCAGTTTTCACCTTGGCATGCATTACAGCCACCATGAAGGTTTGCCAAGTTCTGTTGCTTTTTGCACCATCTCATTAATGCATATCTATACCTCCTTGTTATGATTTCTTGCCTCTAACTTCTTGTGGACTTTAACCCCTTCATTTCCTAGAAAGAAAAATCTACTTGACGAAATGTTTAAACTTGTCAATAATGACTGGTCACTCACTTACATCTGCTGCATTTTCCTTAGTTCTCCTTCACCAATGGTGCTACCTCACAGCTAACACACTGGATTCTGCCCCTGAGTGTGTTGTTGTTTACTCATTCAACCAAAGATCTTTGCCATACCATGGTGTAATTTAATGAGTGAAAATTCCAATTTTTGTTGCTTGGTGGTGGTAGGGTAGGTTTTGGTTGTTTTCAGTAGTATTGTAGCCTTTTTGATATTCCGTGTCCCCTTCCTTCCCCTCTTTTAATCTCCCTTTACTTTTTGCTTCATCTTTGTTTTTTCTTCAATAACACTTCCCTTAAAAATTAGAAGATCAGAAAGATAACAGTTGCTATAATGACACTAAGATAGTGCCATAGTGGTACACCCATGAGAAAGGAAGTTCATCAACTCCACTCTCCTTTATTTTTGTCTTTCATTCTAGGAATATGGAAGTTCCTCTTGTTGGAAATTGTGGTAACACTAGTTTTCTCAATGTCCTATGTTGTCTGGTTGTTAAATAGCGGCCCCTTTCCCAGGCCAAAAGTTTTGCATTTTATTACATGGTTCACAGAAGCCTTTTTTTATTATTATTATTATCATTATTTTTTATAATTTTGACCAATCTAAGTTCATTATTGCAAACACTAGTACATCTGCCATGGTAGTGTTTTGGAGATGAGATAGGATTGTTGACTGATTTAAAAAGACTATGAAGACAAGGAAAGTGTCAAAAGCCTTTGTTTGGATTAGCGGTTCATAAGGGTGCTCATGTAGTAGAAGGGTTGGAATGGTGAACTGGAGAGTTAAACGCTGTTTGGGAGAACTTCTCCAATGCTAAAGGCAGGATTTAAAACTCTTAACACAACTTTTAAGAGTGCTTGGAGAGAATTCTCAATCATAGGTCTCACACTACCCAACATGATTTATCTATGTTTGGGAGAAGAAAGGATACTGGTATTTTCCTCAAATGCAACATGGGAAGTAGATTTTTATTTAAGTAAAAAATTTTAAAAGTCAGAAATATCCTCATATTTAATCAAAACATTTTAAAATGCAGATCCCAAACATAAAATTTAATCGCATTGCAGTAGTAATTACTTTTACTTCTAATTAAAGACATGTATGTTGGAGTGGAATAACTTGCTGAGAGCCTGCGAGACAAGTCAATATTGACTGTGATAATGACATTGAACTATTTTCAGTTGCCTTGTTTATTGATGATCTAACTGGGCATATTGGGGATTAGATCCCTTCAGGTATAGTTTTTTCCCTGATGACATGGTTTTATTGTATGAGGCTGATTAGGGATTGGTTATAATTTATAACCATGAATAAGCTTTTGAATCTAAAGGTGTTTTATTATTACTATTATTTTATTTTGATCAGAAACAACAAAATGTAAATCTAAAGGTTTTTTTGGGAGAACTAGGAATGAAATAAAGTGTATGGAATTTAATTTTAGTGCAGTTAGGTGAAAAAGTGAGAATGATTGATATAAATTATGATGAATGTTAGCCCTTGAAGCCTTCAAGGGGTAAAGGGTTTGGGAGGGTTTGTGGGGGAGAGGCTCCAGGTTCAACTCCTAATGGTGACAAAAATTTGCTTATCAGAAAGGACCAAAAAATAAAATAAAATTATGATGAATTTTAGGAAGTCACATTGGTAATTTATTATGGAGATGATATCGAAGAGGACAATAGGAGTTAAATAAAGATGGTGAAAGTGGTAATGCTCTTCTAACTTATGCAATCTTTAGATACCTAGAAAATTCATACCTTAGTTATAAGACCTTCCTTGATTTTGTTGTGAGGTGGGCTCTCCCTAAAGGGGTCAAGGAGCTCTTGTATGGGTGGTGTGGCAGTTTTGTTAGAATGAAACACAGGAAGTTGCAGAGGATGCCTCCTTTTTGCTTACTCTAATGGAAAAAGTTCTTCTAATATGTGTGATCTTTAGATACCTAGAAAATTTTGCAACTTGGTTATAAGACCTTGCTTTGGTGTGAGGTGGACAATGGACTCTTCCTAAATGGGTTAAGGAGCTCTTGCTTGGGTGGCCTGGCAGTCTTGTTGAAATGAAAAACAGGAAGTTGTAGAGGATGTCTCCTTTATAGAAAGTTAGGAACAAGAAGACTTTTGAAGGTGATAAGCATCAAAAGTAACATTCAAAGACCACTTTCTCAGAACTTTCTTTTGTTTCAGGGAAGCTGGTAGAGTGGGGTCTCATTCCTCTTTGCTATATTTCATTGATTGTGTGGATATGGGTTAGCCAGCATTCTGGGTTGTTGTATCTCTTCTCTCTATTGTGTTGTCTTGTGGTGTGTTTTGTATAATCCTTGTACACATGGCTGCTTCTCCTTTTTCTGTTAGGTGCTTTTCACTAATCTTCTCATTGCCTATCAAAGAAAAAAAGACCCTGCTTTAAGTGTCAAAATGTTGGGTCGTGAAGTAACCGAGTTGGAGAAGTGGTTGCAGCTAAAATGAAGAGAGCAAGATGGATGAAGTAAAACAAGAAAGATAGATGAAGAACTAGATGCATCCATGAAAGGCTAAATATAGTTTCCAATTGAGGATGAGTTGGATAAATAATTTAAAGTAGTTTAGATGTAGGCAATGAAGACTAACAAATGAGTTGGTAGGTCTCACTTTATTGAAGGTAAAGGTACTCAATGGAGGCGAATGAAACAAGTAATGTTTTGTACAAAGATAGAATATATTAATAGTGCCTAACAAAAGGGCACACAAAGATGCATATGTTGCGTACAAAGGCGCCAAAAGGCCAAACAACGCTAGGGGATAACACAAAAAATAACTCTATTGTCTCACTTAGAACTCAACCAATCAATGAAGTCCAACATGGACAAAGAGCTATCACCTATGTACTTTATAACTCACTCCCAAAAAATATATTGAGAATTTGCTTGATTTTTGTCCTTTTTTTTTAATGTTTTCAAAAGCTCTCTTATTCCTTTCTTTTCAAATGGTCTAAAATAAACACTAGAGAGTTGCTCTTCAAGTTTTCTTCCTCTTCTTCCCAACAATGGAATGCAACACCTTTTTTATCCAAAAAAAAAACAAAAGCACAAAGAAGATGTCACAGCATGACTGCTTTTGAACAGGGAAGGAGGATATAATCAATCGTTTCTTTGTCTTCTTTGTACAAATAACATCTATTCGACATTCTCCATCCCCTCCTTTTAGCTAGTTGAACATCAAATCTCTCCCTCATGTAACTTCCCACACGAAAAAACCCACCCTCATAGGGACCTAAGGATTTCAAACCGTGCTTGCAGGGAATTGTCTATGGAAATGATGATTAAAGAGTCTTAGCAGAGAAATTATGACATTTTGTGTTCTATCAAATCATCTTATCCTTTAAATCCTATAAATGGACTGCACTTGCAATTTCCTGAAAATGGCCTTCACCTCTTCTAATTCCCAATCATGGATCTGTCTTGTGAACCTGGGGTTCAAAGACCCACCCTTCCCAATCTACTCCTACATCTTAGCGACTCTTGCATCTTTGGTGGATGCTAGAGAATAGCATGAGGAAAGACTCCCTTAAGGGTTGATTCCTACACCACCTATCCATCCAAAACTTAGTCCTCTTACCATTTTCCACCTTGAAGACCTTTCTACTTTTAAAGCCTTCCTACCCACTTTTGATAGCCTTCCACATCCCACCCCATACCCTACCCTTGGTCCTCTAGAGCCTCATTCTCCCTCTTCCTCCCCAATGAAACAAGTACCATAGCTTTTAGTAGGTGTTGAATGACAAGGACCCATTCCCCCCTCTTCCTCCCTGATGAACTATCCTACATGGTGTTGAATGACAAGGACACATGTAGCCAATACCAAATAGTTGGTCTCATCTGTCATATTCCTTTCATCTTTAGGATATTCAGGGTTATTTAGAGATTTTAAAATGTATTTATGGTGGAAATTTGTTATCATCTTTTTCCCCTTTGTTGTTTTTGGATCTTGGAAAGACACATTCTGATTTTTTGTTTTCCATGAAGGAAAAAAATACATGTTTTGAATTCATCCTCGCGTTACAAGTATTTTAGATGAATGGTGGCAAATAGTAGGATAAAACAAGATTTTCGAAAGGGCCACATGAGTAGCTTACTTTGTATATTATTAAAATGATTGATGACATCTTTCTAGGTTGATGAAGGTAACTGTGTACATACTGGCTTTCTCCTTTCTAGTTTGAAAGACTTACCTATTGCTAATGTTTTTTCTCTCCCTCAAAATTCCCCATGAATTCTGGAGAATCCTAGGAATTGCAAAATTGCTGAATTTTACCCTTTTGCATTTCTTGTAGCATGTTTAATTTTCTTCCTTTTTGGTAGATGAGAGATGTTGGATGTTTGCTCCAATGGTCATTCCTTATCCATATCGTTTTCCCATGCCCTCTTTAATTGTAATTTTTCAATTACTTCCCCTCAGGCCAAGCTTGTTTGGAAGTCTCAAACCCCTCAAGAATTGGAGGCTTTGCTTGATAGGTCGCCAATGAAAAGGTTAATACTAATGACTTGCTGCAAGTTAGGAGGCTCTATTGTCTGCCCTAAGCATTGTGATGGCAAATGGGGAGCCTGTCAACCATCTCTTCCCTCCATGCCCCGTTGCAGTTAAGTTGTAGCAGAGGTTGATTCTCTTTGGTTGGATGCATGAGAATTCCCCCTATGGCTGATGTGGATATTTTGGTTATCTCATGTCAGGTGTTTGGGATGTTGGAGGGAAGAGTATTGAGTATGGGCTAGCTTGGGAGAAATGTCAAAATATTTTAGGATACGGGGAAGATTATTGATGCCTATAGGATAGTGTTTGTCATCTCATATCTTTTTTGGTGGCAGCTGCTAACGAGTTCACTAGTATTTCTATTGGCATGATTTGGTTGAATTGCTGATTGATGTACCTTCTTCACTGGAGATATGTTGTTGTCTGGGTTTTCTGTACTCTCTCATTTGCTGGGTAACTAAAGCTTAACGATAAATGAATCTCACTTGCTAACCAAAGTCAGATGGGTTTTCGATACCTTTTGGAAGACCATTGGAGCGGGTATGCCAGAGCTTTCTCAAAATCTTGTGCATTGTGATGAGAAATAATTTCCATGTTTCATTACATTCTGTTTTACAACATATACAAAAGAAGGGTTGAGAAGATCCCTTAAATTAAGCTACTTACCAAAAAGGATTTCCTAAATCAAGCAATCTGATTGCAAGGATCCTATATAAAATTGATACAGATTCTTATACAGAAATCATGGGTCAACTTTTATAAAAAGGGAAAAAATATGGCAGGAGCAATCAGATGTACATGGCAGGAAAATTAACTGCTGATTTCTTGGGCTAATCTTCTAACATATTGGATATGATATTGCGGCTCAGTTTTATCTTTACTAAAGGCTCGAAAGAGGCAGTGTGAATGAGTGTTATGGGCTGAATGTTGTATGGCACTTAGGTCCCTAGAGATATGATTAGTGTCTATGGTGGATTGACTATTTTTCTTGTAGTTTGGGAAGTTTCTTTGCTCTAGGTCAGCTATCCTTGAAGCTGGCAGACTGAGCAGTGAGCAATGAAGAAGCTTCCTCCTCCATTGAGTTCATCAAGCTCCAGTGTTGTCTAGGAGTATGAAAAATGACTTTTCTTTCTTGTTGTTAGGAGCTATTTCTTTTTAGGCTTCCATGTTCCTTCTTTGTTCAAAGATGTGTATTAAGGTACCTAAAGGGGCTGACCCCTAGTGGACAGAATGTACCTCCCAAAACAAAATGGATCTCTCATCCTTCCGTGTTTGTTCAATTAAATTTTTATGATATTTCAGCATCTTATCCTTAATAAATAAATATCTGTATTTGAAAAGGTCAAAGTGGCTGAATTGAGGTAGTGACAAATGAATTCTTTTATCAGTTTTAACCTGGGTCGAGTTCTTTGTTGAGGAATCTCTTTATATTGCTACCTACTTTTTATCTTGCTTTCTTTCTTTCTTTCTGTTTTCTATCATGGATGCCTCATCCTCCCATTTCTGTGGTTTGATCTCCTGAAAAAAGTTTCCTTTGCTATAAGAAAATTGCTTTCATCGAGGATATGACATTAACTTTTAGAATATGGGACTCTAAGTTTACAACTTTTCATGGCAAAACCAAATGTGGGATGGCCAAAGAGAGAATAATTGCAAGTCCTATTGCTATCTGTTTTCCATCATGGATGCCTCATCCTCCCATTTCTGTGGTTTGATCTCCTGAAAAAAGTTTCCTTTGCTATAAGAAAATTGCTTTCATCGAGGATATGACATTAACTTTTAGAATATGGGACTCTAAGTTTACAACTTTTCATGGCCAAACCAAATGTGGGATGGCCAAAGAGAGAATAATTGCAAGTCCTATTGCTATCTGTTTTCTATCATGGATGCCTCATCCTCCCATTTCTGTGGTTTGATCTCCTGAAAAAAGTTTCCTTTGCTATAAGAAAATTGCTTTCATCGAGGATGACATTAACTTTTAGAATATGGGACTCTAAGTTTACAACTTTTCATGGCCAAACCAAATGTGGGATGGCCAAAGAGAGAATAATTGCAAGTCCTATTGCTATCCATGCTCAATTTTGTGATGGGGACACATCCATTATTTTGCCTTCTACTTTTTTCCATGTGCTATTGCAGCATTAGGGTCACTCACTGTCCTACCTGTGCCAGTCAACTTCTTATTATGAATCATTAGTTTTCTCAAATTTGGATGCCTTTCTTGACTTTTTCTTTTCTTTTTCTTTTTTACCTTGAGGAAATGGATTATCTTAATTTAGTGAGTGGAGATGATCCAAAAGGAGAGACCTATCAAAAAAATGATCCAAAAGGAGAGATCTTGGGCATAATGTTGATTTTAACTAAGGAATGAGTCAAATCTGTAGCTCCAGTGTCTATGAATACCTCGCCTTCTGGAATTTGTTCTTCATGGATTTTAATTGATTTAGAGCTCTTTCTTTTTTTTTTTTCAACTTAAAAATTCTTGTCCCAATAAACTTGCACCTCATTACTTCTCTTGTTTGATCTCTAGATCCACATTCACTCATGCCATAGGAATTTCTGTTGTTGATGGTGAAGCAAGGTGCAGGCATAATGATAGATCATGATCACCAAAATTTTGATTATTACATATATAGGAACTTTCTCTTGTAACTAAATCCCAGAGCAATTCTTTTGATAGAAGAACACCATTGGGTGAAAATATCCCAAAAACACTTATCATGATGCTCTATGCTTTCATGCTATTCTACATGATACAGCAACCTTTAAGAATAAGGAAAAATATCAAATATTACAGTGGAGACAGGACACAATAATGTATACTATGGTTTTAACTACTACCCTAGGATGATAAGTATTCTTTATGATCTGCATTAAAGCCTCCATTCATCTAAACTAGACCTCCCTCTAACGTGCCCACTGAGCATCCATACAAAATTGTGGCATCCAAAGGAAAAGTAAACATTGCTGAAGTTCTAGACTGTTGGACTCCATGTAGATTTAACTTTTTGAGACCACTCCATTGAGATAAGTCAGCTGATATTCAAACCTGTCAAAACACTTCCGTATTTGATAGGGGAAGTGGGAATCTTGCTTGATTTGAACTATCTCAATGCACTACATGTGGAGGATAATCTCTTGTTTAGATTCTTTATTTTCCTTTTGATTCAGTCATCAGTTAGCATGGTTATTAAAATGCTGGACCACAAGTAGTTGATGAGATTTGGCATTTGGTGTTTCCTGTGGGGATTGATTTTGGCTTGTGAAAAAAACAGGAGTTTGCTTCTCATTGATTTCATATTCATCCTTGGCTTCAGCCTTGCAAAGAGAGTGCTAAATTGGCTTCTCTTACCTACATTCACATGTAGATTAACTTGATATGGAGGTTAGTGTGAGGAAATAGGTTTTCCAAAGTGTCCTGTTGTTTGCAAGTTAAATCCCAATCTGTGAACCAGTGATGATCCAGTGCTTCTCTAGGACCATCTGGACAAGTACCCTGTGTATATTTTGGTTTATCTGCATCCCTCTCCAACTTTTTGCATGAGCTAGTGGATGACTGGCCATCATGGCTCAGGATTATCTGGTGAAGTCAAAGTGGATTTTTCAATAGCTCAAGTACTTTTGTTGTCTTCATCCACTTGAACTTGACCATCCAAATGGCTCATCTTTGAGTTTCTGTATTTGTTCTTGCTGGTTTAGCTCAATTTGGCTTTGACTCTCTTATTCCTCAGGTTAACCAAGATCTTGTAATTCCCATTTTAAAAAGCAGCAAAACTGTTTCGAGTTTTCTTCTCTGGGTTGATCGTAAAACACAAATGCAACAACATTTAATTTTTTTGCCTTTATCCTGGTGTGGCTTACTATAGAGTCTATGTTCATCATTACTGTTTTTCACTCTGGTAGTTTCTTTTTCAGAAAAGCTAAATGACCTTTTTCTTGTAGCCCCCATGGAATTATTCCTTCTTGTCAATAATGATGGAGAGGGCACTCTGGAAGTGGATGTTACAATCTCACCAGTTGACAGTACTTTAAAGGACATTCAAATACCCAAGATTCAAATCCCCAAACACCAAATGAAAAAGGTGTGTTTCCTCTCATTTACTCTTGTCATGCTTTATGTTCTTCCTCAAAAGTGGGACACCCTTTGTACGGGAAAAATGATGGGATTCTTAAATCTTGATTGATTCTTAAAGAGAAGTGTAAATAACTAGTACGAATGTAAGACTATACTGAGATTAATATTGAACCTACCATGTTTGACAGGCTTGGTTTTCAGTTTAGACCTCTGCTTTTAATCGGTTACATTGCCTTGTTTTTCTTCAGATTAATGTCTCAGAATACGCTGGAAGTCCATTGATAGCATTAAATGGGGATTGCTTAATTCACATGGGATCACCACCACATAGAGACACCAACTTTTTTAAACAGTTCCCTGCCTATGCCAACCAAGTAACCCCCATCCATGGTGTATACCTTCTATCTTTAACAGCTCTGCTCATCGGAGGGACATGGGCCTGCTGCAAGTTGGGGAAGAAGGAACGACAGGTTGATGGAGTCCCTTATCAGGAGCTTGAAATGGGGCAGCCTGATTCCCTTTCAACCATCCATGTGGAAACAGCAGAAGGTTGGGATCGAGGTTGGGATGATGACTGGGATGAGGAAAATGCAGTGAAATCACCAGGTGGAAATAATGTAGCAAACGGGTCTGCTAATGGCCATACTTCCAAATCTTCTGGCAAGGATGGATGGGAAGATAATTGGGATGATTAGGGTGAAAAATAGGATAGAAACTCTTGAATTGCCACGAGAAAAGAAAACAAAAACCCAAAAAATAGACACAAGAAGAAATATAGATATAGAAAATTGGGGAAAAGTGAATGCACTCCTTACCAAGGGAAAAAAAAAAAGGATACAGTGCTGCAAAATTTTTATTGATGTAAACAATTTTTGTGTTTGTGAAACAAGTTTGATTCTCTTTCTGAAATGTAAAGATAACATTTCTGCTTTCCCATTTCTTATCTTTGAATATCGTACCGTTGTCTACAATATTGTTTGAGAGATAAAAACCGTATTAACTTGGAGATTTTCCTTTTCACCATGCAACGTTTGGTAATGCAGTTTCCATATGGACCGAATAACAAGAAACTAAGCAGGTATGAGACTTGGGTGTGGTGCTCTTTCTTACTGTAGAATCTCTTTTACTTCTTGAAACTGCACTATCCTGGGAAAAAAAAAAAAAAAAGGCTCTCTTTCTGGTTCGATTATGGCTGGGTCCTTGTTCTTGAAGGAGGTGAAGTTGTCTTCCCATTCTAACATATTTGAGAGAGCATTTGGGAGTGTTTCTATTCATAGGGTCTCTTATATTCCTTGACTAGTTTGATAAGATTGAGAGGGAGCTGGCTTGCAATTGATTTTCTTTGAATTTAACAAAGAAGAGTGGCTTATGAAAGTAACTTGAGCACTTTGGAGTGGTCTATTCAGGCCCTTTGGTAGGTGAAAGTGTGGAAATGAAGATGTAATTCATGTGGAAGAGGAAACATTGGAAAAAGAAGATACAACCTAATAAAAGTTAGGAATAATTTTTTGTATTTTGAAAATTTTCATTTTATGTTAGAAAGCAAGAAAAGTTTGAAAAGAGTGGAAACAACCATTATTGTGTTCAAACTTTATATTCTCTCTCTTCTTCATTTGTATGCTTTTTTCTCATTTTGCCATCCCTTCTCTTACAATTATGGTAGCTTTTGGATTGTCTAAAAGCTTGAGTATTAAAATGTTTGATAATGTCATTACTGAATTTGACACGTAACTTGTTTGACAATTGTTTTTAAAAATAGGTTTTTAGAATAGTTTTTAAAAACTGTTCTCTAATATTTTATAAAACAAAAATATGTTTGAAATTTGAAATGTTTTTAATCTATTTTTAATATTTTTGAATATATTCTAAAAATCATTTTTATATCAAATATTTTATTTTTAATCATTTAATATGTTTGTATAATTATATTTTAAAATAGCCTTTAAAAGCAAGTGAAAAAAATAAAAAAAATAATTACAAAAATATTATTTAAGAACACCTTATTTTCTAAAAAATATTCTCAAAAACAGTTCAAACACGCCCTAAAAACTTTTTCTTTTAACTGAATAAAAATCTGATTTTCCACATTTAAATCTTATGATTTACTCAAAATCTTTTTCAACATCCATTTATGAGGGTCACTCTTGAAGTAATCTCCAAACTTCCAAACATAGCTCCTCCAACATCACCAATGAGGGAACCTGAACCTGACAGATGAGATGAATAATAAATAACCAGACAAAACAAAAGATTTGGTGAACCCTAAGGTGCTGACTTCTGATTAACAACTCAATGTTCTCCACAACCCTAATGTTTGTTTTACAAGACAGATATTGAAACCCTGCAAATGCCCACACTCCACATGACTTGAACACATATCAAAATCAAGTGGGTATTTGTTGGAAGAGGTGCGGTGTCTCCCCCAACCCCAATCCGACATCATTTCATTTTATTTCCCCTCAAGAGTACAAACTGAAGCATGCTTAAGAAAAGCAGAGAAGTATCATTTTTGTCTCTGAATAAAGCAATGAACCAAGGCAAAACATATATAAAAGTAAAGCTGTTAAGTGCTCACACATTTCCATCTCACTAGTGCTTTTGATCATTTCTTTTTTCTTTATGTTTCCCTAGAGAATGCATGATGTAACTTTACAACTTTTTTGCTTCACTCTTTTCCCCCCATTCATCTTTGAACCTGAAAACTACATGCAGAATATGTTTTGGACTTGGGTTTTTTCTTTTATTTTCCCATTTTTCCTTCTTTTCTGTGGCCAACAATGATAAAGAGGATTTGATGATATTCCATCTCAGAGAGAAGAAAATCAAGTTTATCAAGGACCCCATGTGATAGTTGATGATGGCAATGTTAATAGATTAGATTAGGTTCCTTGGGCCCAACACCCTGTATTTTAACTGGTGGTTGACTGCATTAGGGACAGCTCATTGTAATCTATGCACATGCTCAAGCAAAAATTCTTGATGAAAAGGAGGCAGTGGCCTATAGCTACCCTTTAGGTATAGAGTTACAAATAACCTTTGGACAAGGAAATAATGCTTAGGTTCATCAAGAAGAAGAAGAAGAAGAAGAAGAAGAAGGGCCACCCATGTGAGAGTGGGAGGTGTAAAATGAGGTCAAAGACCTCTGCAACTCATTGGAAAGAGGAGCATTGAGGACAGGGTTTAGAAGGAAAGCAACAAAGAATGCATTTAAAGAAAGATGATAATGGGAAAGTTTAAGAGGCTAAAGACACAAGTGGCAAAATAAAGAAAGTGATGCTGTTCCAGACAGCATCATGGTAGACTTCATTATTCTATTTTGCCCATCTCCTCACCATTGCTCTATTCAAGGCCATTAGCTCTTTCATTCTTTACCCTACCTTTCCCCTTTGCCTTTATATTCTGTCTCCCCTTTCCATTATTCTATTCAGCACTTCAGATTTTCTTCCCCTTTTTTTGCTTCAAAGTGGGTGCTGAGAATCTTTGAGTCCTCAGCCTCTTAAGTCACTTTTGACTTCGAAAAAAATGTATTCTAACATGCCTTCAACTTTTGTATCATTAGAGACAACTGTTTTTGGTAAATAGGACAACCATTCTTAATCAGGAGTGTTGAACCCAACTCTGCCCTTCATCACTTGGGAAAAATACAAGTAAAACAGGGATATTTATACTTGGATTACATTGTCTTTTCTGCTGGAAGAAGATATATAGAGTAAATGAGCAGATAGATTCAACACCAATTGGAGCTGAGAGGCTTGGGTTGGACTGCAAAAAACCAACTAGGAGATATGAAAGAAAGAAGCCTAGCCAGTTTGAGGAAGGATCCATGTTCAAAATTTGTTCAATTTGCTAAGATCTTTTATCAGAAGTTCATGCTAGTTTCATCACATAATATTGAAGAGAGAGCAAAAGAGTAGGCAACGGACGAAGACATAAGATTAGTAACTCGGTAACAATATCCAAAAGGGTCCCAAATTGGAACCCGGTGAAAGGGAATCCGGTGAAACCTAATTACAACATAGAGATGAAACTACAACATAAACTTGAGACAAGCAAGGGAAAAGGCAAAACAACAAAGGAAACGGAAAAGAAAAGACTTGGAACAATCGAATTTCACTTCTCTTTCTGATTTATATAATTAAACCGGATTCCTCTTCGCCGGATAACCCTGTAATCCCCTTCTTTCAAACTCTAGATGTATTAGTTAAAACTCAAATCAACTCCTCTTGACCTTCTGAAGGGCATCTGATCAGTTCCAATATATTTACCACTTCTGCCATGTCTGGCCGATTTGATGGCACCTGTGAAGTGCAAATTAAGCCTAACTTCATCACAGGAATTGCCTCCTCAGCTGGGAATTTTCCTTGGAGTCTCCCATCAACACATTCCTCCACCTTACCTTCTTCCAATGCTCCTCTGACCATATCACAGAGCACCACCACATCATCCTCCATGTATTCGACTGGCCTCTTCCCAGTAACCACCTCCAGAACCAAAACCCCGAACCCATAAACATCGCACTTCTCAGTTATCTTCACTGTCCTGCATGCAAACTCAGGTGCCATGTAGCCTAGTGCACTCTGAATCTTGCTGCTTAGAACGTATCGATCTAGCATTGGCAACAGCCTGGCTAGGCCAAAATCTGCCACCTTAGGTTCGCCTGAGGGGTCGATGAGGACGTTACTTGATTTTAGATTGTAATGGATTATGCTCATTTGGTGCAAGTGAGCCAAGCTTTTAGCTGTCCCAAGAATTATATTGAATCTCTCATTCCATGTGAAGTTGCCACCTGCTCCTTCATGGAGATGCTTGTACAAACTTCCACCAGAGATGAATTCATATATTAGGAGCTGTAATGATGGAGTCCAGTAATACCCTTCAAGTGCCACAAGATTCTGGTGCCGGATCTTTCCCAGTTTCTTAACTTCCCTTTCAAAATCTTCTTGGGACTTGACCAGACTTGAGACAGTAAGCTTCTTGATGGCAACTGGATGACCATCTCGAAGAACAGTCCGGTAGACTGCTCCAAACCCCCCTCGCCCGAGCTCACAATCCTTGTTGAGCAGAGCATGTGCTCCCATGCTGAAGTCAGGGTCACCTGAAAACATGACAAGTTTGCCAGAGTTGGCATCTGTAGTAGGGGAATGGCTGTAGTCATCACCACCAGATAGCGCAAGAGCTGCTGCAGAACGAGATGCAGAAGATCGGACGCGGAGATTAAGAACGGTGATGGCAATCACACCAATTACAATGACAGCAGCAGCACCAATGGCAATGAGTGCAGAAATGCTGAGGATGATTTTCTTGTGAGCAAGACTTCGGGGGAATGCACCCGCAGTGGTGTCAGAGGAAGAATTGGGGTTAAGGACAATGGGCTTGGGAAGTACAGCAGGGCAAGACTTATTCGCAGCAGAGCCACAAAGAGATGGATTGCCAGAGACAGAGGAAGGGGAAATGGTGTTGAAAAAGCCACCAGCAGGTAGTTCACCTTGGAGCTGATTGTGGGAAATGTTGAAGGAGATGAGGTGTGGAAGATTGGCCAACTGCTTGGGCAGGCTTCCTGTGAGCTTGTTAAGAGATAAATCCACATTTTCTAGGTTGCTAAGCTTTGAAATCCCCATTGGTATTGGGCCACTCAGATTGTTATGTGATAGGATCCTATATAATTCATCCAAAAAAGGAAACAGAAAATCCATTAGAATAATGAAAATTTTACTACAGGTTCCTTGACAACAGAAATATTCAGAGAAAGGAAAGCTTATGAAATAACAAAAAGAGGGAAGAAGATGTTGTGATACACAAGGGAGAACCAACAGAACCCTTGAGTGAAAACATCAGTTTTGACTCTAAAAGGATTTTGGAACTTACATGACCAATGCAACAGTTTTGTCTGGAAAATTTGAGAAACTAGTAAGAGAGGTGTTGGCAAAATTTCCTCTTTAATCAGTTAAACACATAATTCAAGCACTTAACTATCGGAAAACTACAAGGAAACGTGAATCCATATGCTCAACTACAGATCACCCACCAAAAAATAAAGGGAGAAGCAAAAAATCATAAATCAAATATAAGACACAGGAAAAAGAGAACTTACAATGTCGTTAATGAAGAACAGTTCTCAAGAGAAACAGGAATTTTTCCTGCTAGGAAGTTGTTCTTCAATCTCAGATCCTTCAAAGAAAAGGCTCCTCCGATTTCCAGAGGAATGCTTCCATTTAGCTGGTTCTCACTCAAATCGAGAACATCTAAGGCCTTTAGATCTCCAATACTTGCTGGAATAGCACCCACGAGGGAGTTCCTGGAAATATTCAAGAACTGCAAGCTTCTAAAAACCCCAATGGATGATGTAAAGTCACCGGATAATTCGTTGTAGGATAAATCCAAGACTTGAAGCCCTTGACGGGATTTCTCCACTGATGAGGAGAAAGGGCTGTCCATATTTCCACTCAAGCTATTTTTTGAAAGCAGAACTTTCTGCAATCCCAATTTGAAAATCCATGCAGGAAGATCACCCAATAGCGAATTCTGACTTACATCTAAGACCAAAAGCTGTTCGCAATTGATCATAGACTCTGGCAAGCTCCCACTGAAAACATTCACCGAAAAATTCAGTACCTTCAACGACTTGAGATTCCCTATTGATGTTGGAACCCTGCCAGAAAATTTATTGGCTGAGAGATCCAAAGTCTCCAGGCTTTTCATTTCTCCAATCCACTCCGGAACCTCGCCCTCAAACGAATTCCCGTGTAAATTCATATAATTACACAAGGTAAGTTTCTGCATTGTCCCTGGAAGGCTCCCAGAAAGAGAATTCTCACTGAAATCAATTAACCGTAAAAGCAAACAACCTCCAATGCCATCTGGAAGCGGCCCAGAAAACCGATTCTTGCTCAAGTTAATAGCTCTCAAATTGTACAAACTGTCAATTCCCTTTGGTATATCGCCCTCCAACAAGTTATCCGACAAATCAAGTGATCTAAGCCCGTTCAAAGACCAAATGCCAGAAGGTAATGGACCCGAAAACTGATTAGAGGAGAAGTCAATTGCAGCAAGCGTTGAACATGAACCTACACTCTCCGGGATCTTCCCGGAAAACTTGTTCTTGGCCAAAGAGATAGCATGCAAAGACCCACATTGTTTGAAAAAATCATCTGGGATGGTTCCAGACAGACTGTTCTCACTTAAATCAATAAATCTCAGGTTCTGAAGGCGGGCAAGATTGGGGCCTATGCTTCCAGTGATATTATTCTTCGCCAGCGACAATTTCCGGAGAAACTGTAACTGGAGTAGGCCTCTGCCTATCTTCCCCGAAAGGGAAAAACCGTCGAGAACGAGGTCGGTGACCCGGTTGGATCTGGGGTTGCATTTGACCCCAACCCAGTTGCAGGGACTATCATCATCCTCATTCCAAGATGCCAACTTCGAATTTGGATCTTGAATATCGGCCTTGAACACAATCAAGCCCAGAACATCATCATTCAGAGATGGGTTCAGAGATTTCACACAACTCGGAGCCACAACGAGCAAAGCTAACAATACACCGAGCAGATACGCCATTTCAGAGAAAATCAAAAGCTACAAGCTTTGCATTGTAGGTGATAATCACACAAAGCTCAAGGAACTTAAATTACAGCTGAAGCTCGATAAGAGAGTACCGCACTCAGCGAAGCTTAAACTACGGTTTCTCAACGTTGAGCTTTTCAGCGTGTCAGCGTCAAGCAGAACAAGACGAACTCCTCACTGTACGCCTGTACGAAAAGCTAGAAGAGTGGCTGATCTTTCAACGGGACTTTAAAGGAACAGTACGAACAAAAACACAACCCTAGAAACCACAACTCAGCTCAAAAAGAAGAGATTTTCACCCACAAAAACCAAAGAAATCGGTTCAAAATCGGACAAAACCGCCGATTTAAAACTTCAAATTCCGGAAAGTTAAAGAAAGAGCGGAGACGAGTCTCCGAGAGGTCACGATCTGAGAAGATACAAATGCAAATGATGGCATTTGCGGCGCCGTCGGAGACTTCCAACGGTACGCCTGAGAAATCCCCAGGTCCGGAAAATGAACGAATCTCCGGCGCCGGTGGACAGAGATAGGGCTTGGGAAGGGGATAAGGAAGAAGTGTCCAGAGACAGAGAGTTGTCGGAGAGGGAGGGTCCCGGCCGGTGACGGCGGTGTCGGACAAAATAAGGAGCTTTCCGGACAGAGTCCGAGGGTGGAGTAATGTATGAAGTCTTTATTAACGGCAAAAAGAAGGAGGCTTGTAAGATTGTGACACTTGTCATGATATCTACGGTGGAGAATAGTCCGACGTGGCGAACACGTGGTATCTGTCAGTGAAGCTTTTGACGTGGCTGTCAGAAGTGGGGATGTTTGGCTGCAGGTAGCGCTTTGGCTGCGGATTGCGAAAGGAGAACCAACTTTGTAAGTGCCCCTCATATTTCACCTATTTACCACTATGCCACTACCAAAGGAGAACTGTTTTTAAAAATAAAAATTTTCTAAAATAAAAATATAAAAAACATATTTGATAATTAAATGTAGTGTTTTTAGATATTATTTTTTATTATTTTCACTTATTTTTTTATGACCATTTAAAAAAATAATTATATAAACATGTAAAATAATTAAAAATAAAGTACTAGAAATAAAAACTATTTTTAGAAATATTAAAAACATTTTAGATCTCCAAACATATTTTTATTCTACAAAATCAAAAAATAATTTTTAAAAATTATTCTCAAAAATTATTTTTCAGAATTATTTTCGAAAACAATTATCAAACATACTTCAATTTTTTTTTTCTTCTTCTTCTTTCTCTTGACATCATCCAAAGTCACTTTAAATTCTTAATTTCTAAAATATCAAATCAAACTTATTTCAAATATAATTATGAACAATTGTATGAATTAGGAGACACATCACTTTAAATTTGTGTAGTCTTTTATTAGAATTTAATTAAATATTTTATTCTTTTGACATACTCTATTATATGACATGTACTTATAACAACAAATTCATATATTATTTTTTTAATAAAATTTAGAAAATTAATTATCATCTTTAATACAAGTTGAATATGGAATGATACTTTTCAATACTATATTAAATACCCTCATAGTACAAAAAAAAAAAAAACGACTCTATACCAAATACCTTCATTTAATCTTATTTTGATATATATAAAATAAAATAAAAAAAAATTGATCAAATGTAAGAAAAATACAAAGAATATGATTGATATAACAATATTTTAGCAAAGGGATTTGAATTTTCATATGGTGAAAAGAAGAGAGCATTCAAATGAGAGGGTTCTCAAGGAAGGGGTTGGTTAGGGTTGGATAGCTTGAGATTTAAAACATGGATGATTGGGAAGTTGACTTGATGGAGGATGAGGATGGTAGTTGAGGTAAATAAAAGGGAAAGGAAAGGGCAAGAGTTGGGTGGATAAAGAGAAAGAAAAGAGGGCCAAAACCCAAAAAGTAAGTAATAAAGGCAAGTAGGTGGGTGGTGGGTGGTGTAGTAAAGAGGATGGTGAGATGGTGGTGGTGGTGGTGGCAGACTGCAGAGAGTGGAAGAAGAGAGTGACTGAACTTTTTCCTTTTTCCCTTTTTTTTTTTTTTTTTTTTTGGGTATTATAAATTCCAATGGGGGGAAAGGGTCCCCCATTCTGTGGTTTCTAGCCTCATTAGCTATCTCATTTATTTAGGGCTCATAAATGCAAAGCCCCACCTCTTCACTCAACCTATGCACACTTCCTTTAATTAACCTAAGATTTTACTGCAATGTTGGTGGGAACTTCTCTTTTGTTCTTTTGTACCAACTGAGATCCCTGCACTCATCAATTCCCTCCAATGCCCACACCACTTGCCTTCATTTCATCCAAGGAAGGTGTCACTGTCTTCCATTCAATTCTCTCTTCATTTTTTCTTTTTCCAAAAAATGAAAATTTTCTACCCCTTGAAATGTCACATTTTCAAAATTTTTGTGATTTGAGATGTATGAATTTCTTTTAATTCCGTACAAGTGCCTTAATGTCGTAGGACCCTTGAACTCAAAACAAATAATATCTAAGCAGATCATCACATATAATATATTTGAGTTATTTTGATTAAAATAAAAAATATCGATATAAATTGAAGTGAGTTGTTACATATAATATATTTGAGACATACGTATTTTTTCTTTTTAGTTTTAATAATGGAAAAAGGAAAAATAAAAATAATTATTATTATGTGATTAATATTATATTAAAAAACTATACTTTAAAAATCCCTAAGTCTAGAGTTTATATTTAAGAATTTTATTAAGCATATCATATTTTGCTTGTTGGTTTTAATATTTAAATAACTCTTCCAAACATGGTTTTAGACGTCAGTCACAATCTAAAGGTATGTTGCCTTTTTGAATTTTAAATCTAAAGTATAAAGGAGAATTATCACCCTAGGGATAGAGGATGGCCCTTCCTTGGAATAGATTATTATTTTTCTTTCACTTTAATTTTAATGTGGTAACTTTAATTATTCAATTTATTTTATCAAAACAGTTTATTAGAGAAAAATATAATAATATTTTATTTTTATATTTGATATATCAAATTAAATGATAAAAATAAGCATAAATGTATTAATATATTAAATTTTATTAAATAGAATATGCCAAAACATTTAAATATGAAGATATGTTTAAGATGGAAAAAAATTATAATATTTAATTTAATTACATATCTATGTATTTTGTTGTTATAAAAATTATTAGATTTAATTAATTTATATTTATTTTTAATTTATCATTAATAATTATTATAAAAATAAACATAAATATAAATATTTATATTTGTTTAAATGTTTTATTTGATAAAAATTTAAAAGAATATAAATATTTACCTGGTTGAAAATTTAAGATCACATGTGTGCATAGATACCTTGCACGTCTTAATAACATGCAAGTGGTATGGTGGGTTTGGAATGAAGAATTTAAGGTCAGTTGAATGGAAGTTTAATAAATGTTTGGTCAAATATGAGTTGATCGGTTCATATGAAATCGAATAATTTGTCTAATTTGATGGTTTGATTATTAATTCAAGAGGTTTGATAGCGGTCGAACCTTTGAACGGTTCATTTCACCAGACTAAATTGAAGTGGAAAGATCATCGATCGATGGTCAAATTGATCGACCTGATTCGATTTTCAAAACATTGGTTGAAAGTACTTTATAAAAATTTAAGTTATATTAGATGAATGTATAAATAATAAGATAAAAACAAAAAATAAAATAAAATAAAGTGTAAATTATGAGAACAAGATAGCCGTATATAGTGAAAAGCATTGACCGACATAATAGAGTTGGCATGTGGCGCTACGATTGAGCCTACTCTTAGAGTCTTAGGACACATTTTTGTACCGTAGAAAGACCTTTGCTAGAAGCCAATTGCAACACTCTCAAGACTTAGGGGAGTAGGCACTGTAAGGACTGATGAGCTTAGATGAGTCCGAGCCTGAGTAGTCTAAAGCCCTGTCACCATTCTTTTGGAGGGGTTGAGCCCGTGAGGGTGAAGGTGGCACGTCCCTTTGTCTTCATGTACGCTGGTGTGTGTGGCTGACTTCTACACATTTTTGGGAATTCTTCCTCACCAAGGGAATCATCCCTTCTGTATGACAGATTTTAGCTACATGGCCAAGATTTTTTCTCTACCTATTGCTTTCATTGCATCCATTCTCTTCTCATTATCTCATCAGGGTTTTTGAATCTGTCTTCAATGCATTTCACTTTCTACATATACAACATGGTAAGAAAATTTCTACCTTTTTTTTTCCAACAAAACAAACAGATCTCTATATATGTTTGTGTAACTGCATCCATGCATGGTCTTAAGGGTAGTTCAATTAGGAAAAAAATGGTAAGAAAATTTCTACCATTTTGCTTTCAAAAGTTTTGAAATGTTTGAGAATCATTGTAATTTTTATTGTTTGTTGATATCTTGTATCCAATAAGAGAAAAAGTTTTTGACATTGAATATTTACGAACTACTCTTAATCCCGTAAATATAGTAATAGACAAGAGAAAATAAATTATTACCACTTGACCCGAAATTAAGTTTTTTTTTTTAATATGGTTTTGTTAGGATTTAACTTAAACGGGTTTGATATATATTTATATATAATATGATATAAAAACCTCCTTTTCGGGGTTTCAACTTTCATGCTTAATTATTCATAAGATTTATTTATTCATATGATATACCATTCGGTACTAATCATTAAGAGTTACTTTTGAGTTCAAATCTTATAAACTTAAATTTTTATCGAAAAATTAATAATCTAATATGGTATCCGAGGCTCACTCAATTAGAAGTTCATCTTTACTTTCCGAATCCATTGAACCCACCTAAGGAAAATTGGTTGTCAAACAATAGCATTGATGTAACTTTAGACTCCAAAAGTCAAGTCATGTGAAGCAGCTTTCAATGAAGAATGGTGGGAATTACCGGACTGAGGCTGAGAGCTCAGGGGAGAATCCCCCCAAAAGGGGCTGAGCCACGGCCACAAGGTGGTAGAAGCAAGAGCCAAAAGGTTGGGTGAGGTCAGAGGGCTTTATGAGATAGTTTCACATTCCAAAGCTGCATGAGCATTCTCTTATCCCCATGTGAATGGCGAATAGATTCAAATAAAAAAACAAAAGCAAAGAGTGGAGGATAATAAATCCAGAGAGTAAAACGACAGTGGGCTCATGGGTCATTTTCTTTCTCTCCGTTCTCCTCTGCATGGAATGAAAATTCTGAAAAGGTAAAAAGAGAATTGGAAATGGTGAAGATGGTAGGTGGCTTTTTTCAGCTTGATGGAATGTTTGGTTGCAGGTTGACAGTTGACACTGCCTGATTCCCCATCATCTGCTTCACCCAAAAAGGGCAAAAGAGAAAATAGAGGTCAATTTGGTTACGTTT
Organism: Vitis riparia; assembly: GCF_004353265.1. Taxonomy (NCBI): domain Eukaryota; kingdom Viridiplantae; phylum Streptophyta; class Magnoliopsida; order Vitales; family Vitaceae; genus Vitis; species Vitis riparia. The sequence continues at coordinate 27,747,169 of NC_048443.1, read as the reverse complement.
TCTTCTTGTTTTTAAAAATTATTTTCTATTCCATTTTATTTTTCAAAATAGTTTCAAACAACAACTGCTTTAAGGCCTTGAAAACCGTTTTTTATAATAATTTTCTATTCTACATAACAAAAAACACAAAAAAATATATCTCACAACTAAAAACCGTTTTGTATTTTCTATTCTTAAAAGTAAAATATAACTTATTTTTAAAAAATATTTTTTAATTATTTTATGTTGTTTTCACTTGTTTTTTGAATAGATTTTTATTCTATAAAAAATCAAAGAACAATTTTTAAAAACTATTTTTCAAAATTATTTTTTACCACACAGACCTAAATAGTGTTAAAAAAATTTGTGCCATTTAACACAAAAAAAAAAAAAATTGTTCCTAATTGAAAACCATTTTTAAAAAAATATTTCAATACTATTTTTTTTTAAATGTTCCCTCAATAGGTTTTAGGGGTTGTTTGGCCATATTTTCTAAAACAATTCTTAGTTACTTTTAAAAACAAAATTTTATTTAAAAACCTAAATATAAAAAACGGTTTTCTTCACTTATTTAAAGTTTTTAAAGTATTTATATATATTTAATTATTTCTAAAAAAAAATCAGAAATGGTAATTGAAAATACCTTAAATTTATTTTTAAAATAAAAAAAAATATTTTTAATAGCAAAAAATTGTTTCCTATGAAAAATTTATGAAACATGTTTCCAAATTAGAAAACGGTTTAAGAGTTTCTAAAGAGGCCCCTGGACTTCCAGGCCAAGCATAGTACTTAGCAAATGGGCCTTTGGGCCTGGGCTTTCATGTATTTTTGGTAATGCCCATTTCCACAGCCCAAATAAATATTATGGGCAATGTTATTAGGGTTGCAGATAACGGGCTCCACCATCGGTGGCCCATAGAAACCCTGTATAAGGCGGCACTGTCCGAAACTGAACGACATTTTCGGAAGAAATCGGAGAGAAAAATGGCCACTGGCGATGCCGCTGCCAACGTCGTTCTCCGCAGAAAGCAAAGCATAGTGTCTTCTCTCTGCAAACACCTCTCCTTGGATCCTGTAAGTTTCTGTTTGTTTCCTCGGAAAAATTTCCCAAACTTCCAATCTTTCTCATTTCTGCTGCAATTGCGGTTCTCCATTTGCTGCTCGAATCGGTTCTCATCACTGAATTTCATGCAATTTCTTGCGCCTATCTATCGTTGTTGTTGAGTTGGAATTTCACGAGCTAGACTGACGAGTAGTTTGAATTTCTGGTCAGCTATATTATGCTGCAGTTGTAAATTTTCTTTTGTTGTTAGTGAGTATTGTTGCGATGTTTTGGAGTGAAAGCGTGTGAATTGATTAGCTAGAAGTCGAGGATAAGTGTCTATGTATTGGGTTCTGGGAATAGTTATGTGCTTTGAAGTGATCTGGTACCCTTGTTTGGGCAAAAAATTTATCGAGATTGCAATATCTATGCCATTTTTCCACACTTATAAGCTTGGAAGAAAATGCGTTTCTCTTGCACCTTGTGAATTTTTAAATTCTTCGTTTCGTTACTGAGAAAAAAAAAAGGTAAGAAATGAATTATTTCATATTTAACAACCAAAAGGAAAAACACTACTAGCACAGTAGAGAAAAGATTTGTTTTTTTCTTCTTTTGTTTTACTATTTTTCTTCTCAACCAAATTGAGGCTAAGCCTTCATTTGGACCAAAGAAAGTGTGAATGGAAAGACAAGAGCAAGGAAAAAGGAAGGGAAAAAAAGTGAAGAAAAATAAAGGAAAAGTAAGTTTTTAGCTCATTAGATATTTTCTCCAATGCGTAAGTTCTTAAATAATTTCCTTATTTTTCATTTTTCATTCTTGTTTCCATGGCAAATGAAACAATAGGATTTGAGAGTCCTTCCTTTTCTTTTCCTTTTTCCCCTTTTCCTATCACTTTTCAATGTTCAAACAAGTATTAATATTTATAAAGTATGATTATTTTCTGATAAAATGTGCACTTGAATCGTGTCTATTGGAAAACAAAGGAAAAAAAGACTTGAATTGTGAGTCGGCGTTTGTACAGGGCTTCTTGACTATGATGTTTATGGCTCCACTTCTGAACAAGTGGATTCCCCATTTTTTCAGGCATTGTGTGTGAGTCCATTTGAACTTGCATGAATTGTTAATTCAGGAAAGTGATTTAACAGTTTAACTTGTGTTAGTGGTTTCTTCATGTTTGAATTATTTAATTTATGTTGATTTGCAATTTTGCTTAGGACTGGTAATCTGTTTGATCACTGTACTGTTATTATGACAATTCTATAGCTGAATCCTATAATTTATTTGTGCAGAAAATTTTCTTGGATAGCATTGTGGAAAATGATATTAAGAGTTTGTGTGCAAATATATTGAAGTCATCAGGAAGGGCTCCCAAAAACAGTGATGAGGTAAAGTTGGGTTGGTTCAGTGATGGGCATTTCTATTAGTCTTTATGCATAATCATTTTCCCTTGTAGCTACTGTAATATTAAAGTTACTAAAAAGAATTCATATTGTCCTTTTCTTTTTTTTTTTGGTACCTACTTGGATTAGCTTATTTTCTTGTCAATTTCTAGTTAAACATCGTATCCATGGGATGAAATCATCTCACAGAACCTCTATAGTTTTAGTTTTGGTAGCCTCTCATGAAGGATTTAGATTTTATCCATAATCTCAGATTTTGACTTTTGATTGTAGGTGTCCAAGTGGATATCTTTTGCAGAGAGTTATCCTGTAGATTCTAAGGCATGCTTTGGGGCCCTCCATGTTATAAATGAGGAATTGGCTGAAAAGTCAGTTCTCGTGGGTGATGGATTGAAACCCTCCGAAGCTGATGTTATTGTTTTTTCTTTGCTACATCCATTTGTGGTATGCATTCTCTATCTTTTGTTACCAATCATTTTTCACATTGACCATTCATGTGTCTTATTTTTTTGAAAATTGAGATCTTCATGTTTCTTGCGCTGTACTGGGATCCTTTTAACACCACAACAAGTGGTGGACCAACTGACATTCTATTATCATTCAGTTCTCTAAGTTTTTACAAGGGTTTACTCAGAAATATTAAGTATATGAAAACATATTAATTTGCATTTCTTTCTCTAAGATTGAGTTTGAGGAGGATGTTATGGTTAGGCTTATTTGTAACATAAATCTTTTTAAAGAGCTAAGGATTCAAAAGGAGAAAACTGCCACTGTTTTTTATTAAGAAAATTAAGTTTAGATGCATGCAAAGTACTTGACATTCTAATGACTTCGGGCTGGTTTTATGTTTCCAGATTGGTCTTCCAAATACAGAGCGGAAAAAGTTGCCACATTTGGTGAGATGGATGGAGTACATCCAGGTGGGAACACCCTGTTTGGTTTTTTCTTTTTTAAACTCATTAACATGTGTAGTAATGTTCTGCAAAAAAAAAAAAAAAAAGTGTCTGGACATGCTATCATAAGGTGAAATGCAGTAAGTTGGCAATAAATAGTTGCTTTGAACTTTTGAAGGTTTAAGAGTTGTTTATATGGTATCCTTGGGCACCAGTTGTCTCATTCTGAAAAGATATATTATTGTGATCAGTTCCATTTTTTGCAGTTAATGCACTAATCTGAAATATTGGTTTCAGTGCCACCTTCTAACTAATCTACATTTAATAGTTAATGTTTTATGATTTTTAAGCCTGTCTTCATTCTGAAGACTGCAGGTTTTGTCTAGAGGTTTTAGCTTACACTTCTTTATGTTGTTGGACCAAGTCTTGTTCCAAGCATTTTTTTTTACGGTAGATATCACTTATCCCTATCATGCTAAGATGATGAGAGCACATTTAATGAATGTTGGGCATATGTTGCCACCAAATTAGCAGTTCCTTGTGTCAACTATGCAGGCTTCCTTCAGGAACCTAGCTTCCTTTTACTAGTGTTCTGATCTTCAATTTAGTCATGGTTACCAGTTATTATTGTGCCTGTTTCCATTGAGATTTTAATGAATCAGTGCTTTTAAACATTTTGTAATTTATTTTTGCAGAGCAAGGAGAATTTTGGAGAGTTATTTCCAAAGATTTTGTTAGAGAATGATGTAATTGAGCTTCCAGTGAGTATCTTTAACCTACAACTGCTGCTGCTTTGTTGGTGACCCATATTCTATGAGCTGTTGAAGAGTTGTTCAGTATTGTTAGATTTTTGCATCCTTGTTCAATTGGCATTTAGATTGTACCATTTCAAGTGCTTCTTTTGTGGTCTTTACATTGCTGTTAGGATAAGGGAATGAAAGGTTGAGGATGGTTCAAATAGAAAGGAAGAGTTTGTATTCACTTCTGTGGATGTCATATTATACTGGTTAAACACAGATTCTGCTAGAATGTTTAAGTGCAAGGTTGCAGAAGCTTTCTTTATAGCCATAAAGGTATATTCATGTGCTGCTAACATTGGCCCTGGTGTTGCATATCACATTAGAACGCTTGCATCTGTGCATGAGTTAGAATGGGCTTAATATGGGTGACCTCTTTCATTTGCTGCAACTTTAATTCCCCTCTTTTGTGGAGTTTCTTGTTTGCAGAAATCATCCACCTCCTACTATAACGTGTTAGAGGATACATTTTTAATATTCTTTCCTTCACTTTGTTGCAGAAACCAAAAATTGTAGTTAAGTTGGAGGCAGATCCAAATGCAAAAAAGACTGTGCAGAGCACAAAAAATGCAGATAATACAGAAGCAAACCCAAATTCAAAGAAGAGTGATGTTGTGGTAAATTCTTTTCCCTTTTTATTTTTTTTTGTGTGTGGTGGTGTTGGTTATTTTCAATTCAAAATCTTGATATTATGCACTCCATTTTCTAGGCAGTAGCATTCATTTTCCTTAACAGCTTGGGATTTAGGTGGAGGTATCCTTTCTTTAACAACAGCCCTGTGGACAAAGTATTGCCATAACTTTTTTTTATTAGATAATAAGAGAATTTTTTCTGAGAAGATAATTTACAAAATAACTGGTTCAGAACTTGGGGCTGTACAAAGATCCAAGGTTCTTAGAAGCACTTTGTAGAAGCAGGTACAGAATCTGGAGCAGGAAAATGCTTGTCCTAAAGTGGTTTAGAGATAAGGGCCATTAGGATGTTTAGTTAGTATGTTACCAACAGATACATTTCCTATGGTGTTTCCGTATATTATCATTGTGGAAATGAAGGGAGGAGGCAGATGTTGGTTTGCAGTGGATTCAAAATCTTTTGAAATCTCTGTAGAGGTGAGTGGGGAGAGATGTAGGGGAATCATTGTGGAAAGGAGTAGAGGCTTTACTTCGTGGGTCAGGTTTGGAAGTCTCAGCTTGTGCTGCTTGCTGGAAGGGGTGGAGGCTTGCTGTAGGGGTGTTGTTGTGCAGGGTCTGGTCAAAAGGTGGGAAGATGGAGGAAGGAGGTTTAAGTTGGAAAGTAGAGCTAATGAGGCAGGTAGGTTTTTATTGTGTTCTGTGGTAGACCTGGAATCAAAGAGATATTGCTTAGTGTTTCCAGAAGGGAAAGGAATTCTGGGAGGATGGGTTCTGTTGGCTGAAAAGCTTCGCTCCCTGGGGGTTATGTCTCGGGT